>NW_021680691.1:297130-304332 GCF_001412515.2 Diachasma alloeum | reverse complement strand
CTCTCTCTCTCTCTCTCTCTCTCTCTCTCTCTCTCTCTCTCTCTCTCTCTCTCTCTCTCTCAACAGACGATCAACCGATCGTCTTTCCATTGGTTGCAGCGTCGAGTGGCGCGGCGAACGCGCGTCTCGGTTGAAAATTCATCCCTCCTCCCCGAATTATAGCTAAGGAATGAAACTTGTGTCACTTATTGACTATTAGATGCTCAATTCAATGACTCGAATTTCATCCTTTAGTGCCTTTTGGGGACGGAGGGGTGAATTTTCAAAAGTGCGAAGAGATTGAAAAAAAATTTTTTTTTTCAATTCAAAAATTAATTACTCCGACCCTAGCTGCGTCTAAGAGATGAAATTTATGCCACCGTGTTGAGCATTTAATACTCAATGTGTGACACAAATTTCATCCTTAGCACCTAATAGGGAAGGAGAAGTGGATTTTTGAAAGCGCGAAGAAATTGAAAAAAAAAAATTTTTTTCAATTCAAAAATTCATTCCTCCGACCCTACTGGCGAGTAGGGGATGAAATTTGTGCCAACGTATTGTGCATTTAATATTCAATAAGTGCCATGAATTTTATCCCTTAGGGCCAGTTAGGGAGGGAGGAGTGAATTTTTGAAAGCGCGAAGAAATTGAAAAAAAAAAATTTTTTTCAATTCAAAAATTCATTCCTCCGACCCTACTGGCGAGTAGGGGATGAAATTTGTGCCAACGTATTGTGCATTTAATATTCAATTAGTGCCATGAATTTTATCCCTTAGGGCCAGTTAGGGAGGGAGGAGTGAATTTTTTAATGTGCGAAGAGATGGAAAAAAAAATTTTTTTCAATTGAAAAATTCATTCCTCCCACTCTAATTGCGCCTAAGGGATGAAATTTGTGCCAACGTGTTGAGCATGTAATACACAATGAGTGACACAAATTTCATCCCTTCGCGCCTGTTAGGGAGGGAGGAGTGAATTCTTAATCGTGCGAAGAGATGGGAAAAAAAAAATTTCAATTCAAAAATTTATTCCTCCCATCCTAATTGCGACTAAGCGATGAAATTTGTGCCAACGTGTTGAGCATTTAATACACAATGAGTGACACAAATTTCATCCCTTAGCGCCTGTTAGGGAGGGAGGAGTAAATTTTTGAAAGAGCGAAGAGATTGAAAACAAATTTGTTTTCAAATAAATTCTCCAAACTGCGGAGATTGAAAAAAATTTTTTTTTTTCAATTGAAAAATTCATTCCTCCGACACTAACTGGGACTAAGGGATGAAATTTGTGCCAACGTGTTGACCATTTAATACCCAATGGGTGACACAAATTACATCCCTTAACGCCAGTTAGGGAGGGAGGAGTGAATTTTTGAAAGTGCGAAGGGATGGAAAAAAATGAAAAATTTTTAATTCAAAAATTCATTCCTCCGACCCTAACTGCGACTAAAGGATGCAATTTGTGCCAACGTGTTGAACATTTAATACTCAATACGTGACACAAATTTCATCCCTTAGCACCTGTTACGGAGGGAGGACTCAATTTTTGAAAGCGCCCTCCAGTGAACTCCGGCGACGAGTGGCGCGGGGAAAGCGCGTCTAGTTTCAAAATTCATCCCACCCCCCCCCCCTAATTATAGCTAAGGAATGAAACTCGTGTCACTTATTGAGTATTAAATGCTCAATTCAATGACACGAGTTTCATCCCTTTGCGCCTTCTGGGGACGGAGGAGTGACTTTTTGAAAGCACGTGGTCGCCCTCCAGGGCATTTTATATTCAATAATTTCCTGTCAAATCGATTACCTGTAAAGAAAGTTAATAAAAAAAAAAATTCTAAGAGAATTAGAATTTAGAGAGAAAAAATTTCCGCTTCACCCAGCCGGGAATCGAACCCGGGTCTCCCAGATACGCGCCGGGCACTCTTACCGACTAAGCTACCGGGAACCACAGAAATTCACTCTCAAATTCACCTCAAACACCGCCTAACCTCCTTTAGGCATTAAAGAATTCTAAGAGAATTAGAATTTAGAGAGAAAAAATTTCCGCTTCACCCAGCCGGGAATCGAACCCGGGTCTCCCAGATACGCGCCGGGCACTCTTACCGACTAAGCTACCGGGAACCACAGAAATTCACTCTCAAATTCACCTCAAACAAATAAATAAGCCTTTTGCAGAGATTATTGGTGTTTTTTTCAAATTTTATCCTCTTTTTTTTACTCACACCCTCTTTTGTTCATATACAAGGCATCGTCAATTGTTTGATCTCTTTTTTTCCCCCTCCGCCGTTCGTCACAACATCAACTGACGATCGTGTATTGTTTTTGAGGGAAGCCCAATTTCCATTCCGATCATTTTGCCTCGTGATTCCGTTCGTAGTTTTTTATCGTGCCAATGGCGGTCACTGCTTGAGAATATCGCGATATGCATTTTGTGTATGGTGAGTGTGGTGGAGTTGCCAGACGAGCAGTGGAGTGGTACAGGGAGAAATACCCTGATCGTCGGGCACCCGATCATCGGGTGTTTCCTCTCCTTCATGAGCGGATGGCAGAAACTGTTTGTCTCCTTCCTTGCCGTGGCGAAGGACGTCCTATCGGACGTGCTCGAGATGACCTGGAAAAGGCAGTCCTCAACGAATTCGAGGACGACCCCACGAAAAGTGTAAGAAGGATTGCTGGACACCTTAATACGAATAGTACCAAGGTATTCTGCAACATCAAGGAGGAAGGCTTCCACTCTTACCATTTGTGCCCTACACAGGAGCTGATGCCGGGAGATCTTGAGGCACGCATCGAGTATTGTCGATTTATCCTCGACAATCATCGACGAGATCCTCATTTTCTGTTCAATGGGTGTTGGACAGATGAGTCCTGTTTCACAAGGCAGGGAATTTTCAACATGCACAATTATCACCATTGGGCATTAGAGAATCCCCACCTTGCCAGGGCTCATTCTTTCCAGCACCAGTGGCAAAGGCTGAATGTGTGGGGTGCAATTTTGAATGATGAGGTGCACATTCGATTAGCTCCTGATCCACTCAATGTAAGTATCGCTTATTTATCATGACAAAGATAATTAAGATTTTTTTCTTTCATTTGAAAGATCATCATTCCAGATTTTTTTTTTCAAGGGGAGGACCATCTAATGTTTCAGGAGGAAACCTTACCGGAATTGCTCGGAGATGGCCCAGGAAACAGAGGTGTGTAGTCTCAGCAAGATGGTGCTCCTGCTCATCACACCAGAGCAGTCACCGGAATGCTGAACCAATGGTTTCCAGAGAGATGGATCGGGAGAGCTGGACCAGTTCGTTGGCCTCCTCGGTAAGTGACGAGTATCTCTAATCTTCCAATAATCGTGCGCTGTTTAAANCTTAAACAAAATTACTATTTCTCCCACAGATCACCAGATTTGACGCCCCTAGATGTTTTGCTTTGGGGAACTCTCAAAGAAAAAATGTATGCGCAGGTAGTCAACGATCCAGAGGATTTGGTGGCCTGCCTGCGTGGAGCAGTAGCTGATCTGACGCAGCAGCAATTGGACAATGCTTGCCAAGCTATAGTTCGTCGTGCAGAACTATGCTTAGAAAATGACGGTGGCCTTTTTGAAAACCTGTACTGAGCATCCCATCTTCATCCACGAACCCATTGGCCCTTTTCAGGGCCAAATCCTTAAGCCCATCGGCCCTTTTCAGGACCCCAAAAAATCCAACGACGGAAATCCTTGATTCTCCAATAATTCCACTCCTTTCCTTTTCAGGGGGTGACCGCGCGCTTTCAAAAATTTACTCCTCCCTCCCTAATAGGTGCTAAGGGATGAAATTTGTGTCACTCATTGAGTATTAAATGCTCAACACGTTGGCATAAATTTCATCCCTTAGTCGCAATTAGGGTGGGAGGCATCAATTTTTGAATTGAAAAAAAAATTTTTTTTTTCCATCCCTTCGCACTTTCAAAAATTCACTCCTCCCTCCCTAACTGACATTAAGGGATGAAATTTGTGTCACTCATTAAGTAATAAAAGCTCAACACGTTGGCACAAATTTCATCCCTTAGTCGCAATTAGGGTGGGAGGCATCAATTTTTGAATTGAAAAAAAAATTTTTTTTTTCCATCCCTTCGCACTTTCAAAAATTCACTCCTCCCTCCCTAACTGACATTAAGGGATGAAATTTGTGTCACTCATTAAGTAATAAAAGCTCAACACGTTGGCACAAATTTCATCCCTTAGTCGCAGTTAGGGTGGGAGGAATGAATTTTTGAATTGAAAACAAAAATTTTTTTTCATCTCTTTGCACATTAAAAAATTCACTCCTCCCCTCCTAACTGGCCCTAAGGGATAAAATTTGTGTCACTTATTGAGTATTAAATGCTCAATACGTTGGCATAAATTTCATCCCTTAGTCGCAGTTAGGGTCGGAGGAATAAATTTTTGAATTGGAAAAGAGAGAGAGAGAGAGAGAGAGAGAGAGAGAGAGAGAGAGAGAGAGTGAGTGAGTGAGAGAGAGAGAGAGGGAGAGAGAGAGACTAAAAATTTATAAACCGTTACCATTTTGTCGCGATAAAAATCTATACGCAGAAATAGAGCTACCTGCCACCTTAACTCTATTTCAGAGCTACGTTGTGTTCGGAGAACTACTTAAATTGGTTACCTATCGCGTGAATCGATTCCCTAAATTTTTAGAATAATATTCATGAAATAACTTCATTGAATAAACCAGTTATTTTGCAGAAATTTTTTTCGTGTCAGTTTTGTTGAGTTAAAGTTTAGTATTTTTGAGATTTTCCTACGTAAATTCGGTTAAGAATCAGGATATCACCGTGGAATATTTGGCCAAGATAATGTGCTACCCAGTGTTTCCTACAACCCTTTTTGGTTTGTCGATAGAGAGAGTACATAGGACGAGTTGAAATGCTTGCGCTCCCTTGAGCGAGAGTGTTAGGGGTTTCAGTTGGAAGGCCGTGGAGACGATTGCCCAGTTTGCGTTTGAGTTTTCGTTGGTAAAGTCCTAATTCCTCTCCGGAGGGTACCCTTTGTAGATAAGCTACCCTATTCCGGTCGGAGATGGAGTGAAGACCCACTCAGCCATCTCAGTTTCGTGTTGAGGTCAAGTAATTACCATTTTGTTCAGTTAAAATCATTAGAATCAATTATAGGAAAATTCAAATTTGAATCTTTAAATATTTCGCGCACAATGACCCCGGGAATCGATATTTCTCATCTCCAATACTCGAGTTAGCACCGTACGGGCTAGTCTCGCCCAGACTCCCCACCACTACGCAGCAGGCCCGAGCGGTCACACGTGACAGTCGCAATTACAGTGTTCACCCGGACGACCACGTGTGAGGAACCTCTCCGCGTGGCTCCCTTACGGGAAGTAGTTTTGAATTAATCATCCAGGCTAATCAACTCAATTATCGTCGAATTCAACGCTCCAGACTATGGTAAGTACCCGTGTACTTATTTAGCCGTGATTAAAAGTGAATTATTGTGGTTTTTCGGAAAAGCGATTGGCCACGCAGGATGGCGTCGCTACCTCTCGGAATGATGCCAACACTGATACTCATGGTTTGCAGAACAGGGAAACCTTTCAAACAAACCCAAATGCTCCCTGGAAGCTACCTGAAATTATCTAATTAATAATTATGCTATCTGAATAAATCAAAATATTAATAATGCTACCTACCATAACGTTTGTGCAAAAATTCATGCTTTATGCATCTCGCTACGGCGATTAATGCCACTCGCTACCTACTTCATTGCTACCTTTTTTGCTTGCTACCTTTTCTCGCTCTCTTTCCGTAATTATTCTACGCTACCTATTTCTTTTTATTTCTCCAACTCACAAGAGTTTTGAAGGAAAAGTTAGGTTACCTGAATTGTTCTTAAGCTACCTTTCACGCGTTTTAATGCTCTCTAGCGTTCGTTGAGTTTTGGATTCCGGTTGGGCATGGGGACGCTATCTTTCTGTTACCTTTATTTTCATGGTTGGAATCCAGAACGATAAAATGATCTAAGCTCTCTTGCATTAATGAATGAGCTACCTATTTTCTTAGAAATCGTTTGAGACTGCAAGCTACCTATTTTCATGGAGAACACCTCAATTTCCGGGTTAGAAATGCTCCTTTCCGGTAAATCAGCCACGTGGCTGATTCAAGCTCCCTAACTCATTTTGTTACCTTTTCGGTGGATGAGATCCCCGATTTTAATGCGTTACAAATGGCGTAAGAGTGAAGTATACCATTACAAGGGTGCTCTAGAATTTGAAATCCGATTAATTACAGTCGAAAATAGGAAAAATTAGTACATTCTCGTGAGTTCTCTCTTTATTTCGGGTAGCTACCTCATCTGTTCTCTCTCGCACGTACGCCACCTTCCTATACTCTCTCTCTCGGATTCGTGTTCGCCTCGTGGACAATACTTTCGGTTGTTTCTATCAACTTTGGATTGGGATCGCTTTCTATTTCTTATATTTTCGAGTCTTTTGGAGTGTAATGGATCATTTCAGAGTATTTAAAATTATTGTGAGTCATATTGATGTAATTTTGTATTTGTACGAATTTACGATTTTGTAATATCTCGGCAATAGCGAAACACGTCAGTACAATTACGTTTTATTATTCAATATCGACCTTACCCATCCCGTTTAGAATTTAAGACATTGGTTTATTGATTTCTCGATCAATGATTGGCTTTATTAATTGATGTTCTCGTCCACGAATTCACCCCTCTCTCTACGACCCGCACACTGAGCAGCCGAGTAAATCCCGTACTTTCGTAAGCCACATTTCTGCGTATGGTTTGTGTTATGGACCCGAGCGGTTGGGTTCGATGTAAGGATTGATTACACGCGATTAGACAGTAGAAATAATTATCTTTATTGAAAATTGAACTTATGTGATTAGTTTACCATTTATTAAACAAATAAGTACTCGGATTGATACTGAAGGTCTCAGGCGAGTATAAGTATAAAAAGGTAATTCAAGACTCATCGAATAACTGGCCCCGAGGCAACGAATTCACGACTCTTTTATGCACTCGTATAATTCGATTTTTGCAAAAAAACTGGGCCAAGAAAAAGTTTTGTGGGGTCGTTTCTGGAAAGAAGAAACATTTTTTTCTGGAAACCACAATTCCCATAGAAATTTTGCAAAAAATAAACAAATAAAAATCAAAGCCAAGTCAAGAAATGTCCAATGGATCATGGAATGTGCTATCAGATTATTATGGGGAGG
>NW_021680691.1:222230-287479 GCF_001412515.2 Diachasma alloeum | reverse complement strand
TTTTTCTTGGCCCAGTTTTTTTGCAAAAACATTTGTTTTTGTTTTTTTGGGAG
This sequence comes from Diachasma alloeum, assembly GCF_001412515.2. Lineage (NCBI taxonomy): Eukaryota > Metazoa > Arthropoda > Insecta > Hymenoptera > Braconidae > Diachasma > Diachasma alloeum. Next base: position 287,426 of record NW_021680691.1, on the reverse strand, counting down.
ATTTCAGTCATTTTTCCAAAACGAGCACACGATCATTTTCGTATGAATCGAATTGATTTTTTTCCGCGCAACAGAAACTATTTTCAATCACTTCTGCTCTAAGAAAAAAAGGTATTTCTTTCCTACATTTATTTATAATTCATGCTCCGATTCGATTTGAGAATTTCATGAGATAATTAAACGTTCAAATTACCCGCGTAAAATAACCTCAGAAATAAACTCGCCCACATGTTATTCACGGACTGAGTTGAAAATCTAAATTAATCGAGGATAGGGGAAAAATTTCTATGCAATATACAGCGCTATATGACCTTGTTCATCAATTTTTAAGTAATTTTTACAATAAGTCCATGATGAGTCTAAAAAATGCAAATCAGTAGAATTCAAGAAGGAGAGAGAAAGATTAATGCGCTATTCAAATCTCCCTCCTCTACACGTGAGGTTGGAGCACACTGCTACCAACTTCGAAAACGAAATCTCACACTNAAGTAATTTTTACAATAAGTCCATGATGAGTCTAAAAAATGCAAATCAGTAGAATTCAAGAAGGAGAGAGAAAGATTAATGCGCTATTCAAATCTCCCTCCTCTACACGTGAGGTTGGAGCACTCTCTTATACACATNATGCGAGAATATGGATATGATCCCGTTGCTATGCGCGTAATTTCCTTAATATTAAGTCGAAAAAAAAAATAGTGATATCAATGGAAAGTTCGTGGCCGATTTATGTGATGTAACTAAGGCTATTTTTTTCGTAGGGTATCACGTTTTCATTTTATTCAATAAATGTGTTTCGGAGGTAGTGGAGGGGGTAGTTGCTTCGTGTATAGATACCCGGTAGCAAGCGGCGTGTTTCAAAACTTTTCTTGGCCGATACGCTACCGCGTATCTCGATTGCATCAGGTCGGTGTTCTTCGTCGCACACCTGTGAGGCATCGGGTGACGTCTCTCAGCGCGCGCGAAGGCCAGGCGTCGGGGCGCAAAGTGCTGACGCTGCACCCCAGTTATCCACATTCGTCGTTTATACGTGAAGTTTAATTCACGAGTATTCCACGTTATTTTATATTACCTCATTCCACTGTTTTGTTTCGGATAACACGTGCCACTTTCGTCACTTTATTTTATCCGAATCAACAGAGGAATTTCATAATATTATTTGGGGCATAACATTTGTGTTATGTTTCTTGTCGTTATTGGATTTTTGGGGACAATCAGTATTTAGTATTAAGGAAATACGGATCCGTTTGCGGTTTGTCGATTCCGCGTTGCTAAAAATCGGCTGGCGCCCTAAATACATGAAGTAAGGATTGAATGAGCTGCTGATTGTTCCCGGAGTCCAGTTTTAGCGTTATGGTTTTTGGCATTTCAGACTTGTCGGATTAGGAGAACGAAGGTAATGAGTTGGCCGTATTTGGATAATCGAGAATTTTGGGTTAGGGTTTATTGCGTATTTTTTGAGGCCAAAGAAAAATCATTACACTTGTCGTACCAAATTCACGGCTCACCTTTCGCTCACTCCATGAACGTGGAGCAATAGTCAAGAGTTGAATACGTTGAGAATATTCTGTCATCGTACTGAATTTTTGCTTGAGNATTAAGGAAATACGGATCCGTTTGCGGTTTGTCGATTCCGCGTTGCTAAAAATCGGCTGGCGCCCTAAATACATGAAGTAAGGATTGAATGAGCTGCTGATTGTTCCCGGAGTCCAGTTTTAGCGTTATGGTTTTTGGCATTTCAGACTTGTCGGATTAGGAGAACGAAGGTAATGAGTTGGCCGTATTTGGATAATCGAGAATTTTGGGTTAGGGTTTATTGCGTATTTTTTGAGGCCAAAGAAAAATCATTACCCTTGTCGTACCAAATTCACGGCTCACCTTTCGCTCACTCCATGAACGTGGAGCAATAGTCAAGAGTTGAATACGTTGAGAATATTCTGTCATCGTACTGAATTTTTGCTTGAGCCCATCCAACATTTCTTCCAATTCCAATTCTCGTGGAGAACGAAAATTTGCTGGAATGTTCTTGTGGTGCTCTGTCTCTGAATCATCATCTGCTGTTGGAGCATCGTATTCCTCTGAAGCTTCTTTGAAAATTACATCCCCATCAGGATCAATTGAATGAAAGGAATTACCTGATCTCAAAGAACTCCCTGCGATATTGCTCGTAGAAATGGCTACTAGAAATGGTGTGGCACTGGACGAACGATCGGTTGGAACATTTGATGACGATGAAGAGACTTCCCGATTCGATGAAGATTCAGAGGGTAGTGATTCAGGAATGTATGTCAAAGCTCTTGTCCTACAGCAGCTACATAGTTTTGCATTTTCTGGTAAGAATGGAAATGTCTGTCGTAGTCTTTCTCAGATTAAACGCGGGTCTTTTCCATCGTGACCTTTCTCCCCAGGAACTCGCATTGGATTTGCACATCTTTCGGCATGCGACATCTTGTGGAATAGGAATGAAGAACAGTTCTGATCATTCAAAAAAGGGAAAAAAATAATAATAACGATCGATTGAGTTTACAACTTTGCTACTGAAATATTTTATACCATCACTTACATTGATTAAAGTTGATGGAGAATAAATACAGGAGAATAACTGTCGGAGAATTTCTGTTAACGATACTGTAATGAATCGTGTGAGATGTTCAACACTCAAATGTATGATGAGGACTAATCAAAGGATTATTACTGAGGCGACTCTATGGCTCGTATGAAAACTGCATTCCGAGAAATCGGTTGTTTATCCTCACCCCTACTCGGAACCTTTGATTTCATTGCGCTCCCATTTTTTGTATTCATTGTCCAATGTTTGTGTACGGAAATCCCAAGGTCATTTCCCAAAGAAATGCGGAAAACGTTTGTTTTCTCGGACTTCGAAACCCGATCGGGACCCATTGGGTTTCAAACCCGAATCATCGGATTAGAAGACGCTCGCCCTACCGACCGAGCTATCGTTGGCTTTCAATTTTTATTCAGTAGTAATACCCCGAGCGCTTAAAAATTATAGGGTATTTCCCGATAACTGTCTTGTAAACAAACAAAAGTGTCAAGTTTTGCAGGTTTAAAAATCCCGAGCGCTTGCGCGAGGGATTTTCCTGCAAAACTTGACACGATCGTTTGTTTGCAGGGAAGTTCGAGGGAAATACCAGATAATTTTGAAGCACGGGGGGTATTTGTCGGATTATTTTTCACGTACGGATTTTGGTCAGGAGTGTTATTTACGCAACCTCAAAATGACATCCGAGAAAAATTGAAGAGTTAGTACGAAATATCCGGAAAATATAAATGTGAGTACGAAATAACCGAAAAAATATATATTTTAGTGCAAAATATCCGAAATAAAACTCCTTCCAGCCTGTCATTTGCCATCAAATGCTGCATTCTGATTGGCCCTGACATTGGGCATGTCTGCCAGGTACAAGAGTAAAGTTATGGGGGTAAAAGTTTGAAATAATATTAGACTCATATCGTAGTTGACTTTAAACATGCCAATGTTCTATTCCGAAATACAAAAAAATACAGGGTAGCTGAATTGACATGGAATGTCCCATGTATGATCGGAAAATCGAATTTTCCGGGTGCTACATCGGAACGACGTAGAAAATGATTATTATTATTATTAATTATTAGTAATGGAATGAAACATTCCAATAAATCAAATTTAATATAAGAAGGAATTTACGTTGGTCGTCTTACCAGTCGAATGTTGGGTGGTCTTAAATTCGATCATACAGGTATGATCGAATTCGAGTCATTCTCCAATTGCGTGATCGATCGACTTTAGAAATTGCGACGCAATTAATTAAAGTAATTATTTTTCTTTGATTAAATAGGAATTGAAAATGTTCATCTGAAAGAGAACATTTTACATGTCAAAAGGACATTTAAATCGAGATTTCTTAGTTTTGAGGCTTTCGCGGCCATGATTAATGAAATCTTTGGCTTCCGGATGGATGCCGCGTTTGGATTCAGCGTTGCGCCGACGTTTCGCAAACATTGGCCTCTGCATCTTCAGGGCTATGCGCTCTGATTCTAAGCTCCGATGTCTAGGGGTAGTCCTTATATGCCTTCCCTTGTGGTGGTGGGGGAAGGGGCAGGGGGGGTCAGCCAATCATATGTTTTTAATTGACCAGCTGATCAAAAATTCCTCAATACCCTCCCCTCTTCCCCTTGTTACCACGCGTAACTCGCCGTCAACTTACGTACCCCTCCCCCATCGAACTCGGACAATACGCTCTTTGTTCTTCTTCTTCTTCTTCCCCCACCTCCTATCTAAACCACGAGACACACGCCGGCGAGCTGTGATTTCCCCTCATCAAAAACCACCACGCGACATCATACCAATTTCCCCGCCCTCCAATACTAATTAAAAAGGCGTCGTAATATTGACAAACACAACTGACCCCGACACCTAAAGGTTAACGCTCAGGGCTTTAACAGGCCAGTTCCGGCGTCTTCATCAACAGAAACAGATCAAGAAATATTCAGTGCACTCCAAAGATTAATCAGTGGTTTCATCAAGATATTATTTGTGTAATTTATTCAAGTGATTTTCCTTCCGAAAATCATATTGTTTGATTGTGGATCCAAATAAAGTGGAATTCATTTTCAAGTGATTTTCCTTCTGAAAATCATAACCACCTGTTGTGATTTAACGTGAAAAATAAAATATTTCCCTTGTGATTTTCGTTCTGAAAATTATAAGAATTTATTTGTGATTTTTTGGGAAATTAAAAATTTATTTTATGTGATTTTCCTTCTGAAAATCATAAGAATCCGTTGTGATTTATAGTAAAAATTAAATTATTTCCCTAGTGATTTTCCTTCTGAAAATCATCAAATTTAATTGTGATTTTGATTGAAAATTTCAATTCATTTTGTGTGATTTTCCTTCAGAAAATCATGAAAATTGATTAATAATTTTTATTGAAATATTAAATTTAACTTTCACGTGATTTTTCCTTCAAAAAAAAATCATAAAAATTGTGAAATTTTGAGTGAAATTGCATTGAGTAAAAGGTCATTTTCCTTCTGAAAATCATAAAGAATCCTTAATAAATTTTTATAAAGATTAAATTCAGTTCTTTCCTCATGATTTTTCCGTCTGAATATCATATCAGTTGAACTCTTGGAAAATTTAATTTAATTGATTTTCACTCAGCTTTTTACTAGAATAGTGAAATTAATTGATCTGTAATATTCCCATGGAATTTGAAATTAATTGGTTTTATTTTTCAAGCCATTTCTATTTTTAATTTTCGAAATTTTAATTCATTTGTATTTTCGCAGTTAAAAACAATTGATCTGAGTCGTAATTGGTCTCATAATTAATCTACACATCAGTTAATACCACATCACCATTGGCATTTACATCACAGTTGGTTTTACATCACCATTGGCATTTGCATCACAGTTGGTTTTACATCACCATTGGCATTTACATCACCATTGGCTTCTACATCACAGCCTGATTAGAATCTTCAGTTGATTCCAGAGCTTCATTCCAGCCAGCAGTTCCCTCCAAACCCTCCCTTGTTTCTAAAAAAATATACCCGAGACTCAAAAAGCAGACTATGTAAGTCAAATGAAAATCAAAATTTTATTTAATTTTCAGATGAACAGTTCTAAATTCAAGACAAATCGATGTTTTGGTATAAAATATTATTTCCGCTAAAAAAGAAAAGAGTAAAATTTGGAAAATTCATAGAAAATTATTTTCCCAAGTTTTGATACAGAAAGAAAATAGAGTTTTTTTAATTAAAGAATAAATTTCCTCTGAATTTTCAAGAAGAAGAGGAATTTTCTCAAAATTGATTTGACTGAGATTTGAAATAAGAACAAGTAGAATCTTTGTTAGATTAAATTGAGAAGAGAAGAAATTAGAATCTTTGTTAAGTTGATTTTCCATTCGATTTGAAATAAAATACCAGCAGACTCTTTGATAAATTGACTTCTCTCTGATTCGAAATAAGAAGAAAATTGAATTTTATTGCAAAATAAATTTTCTCTGAATTAAAGAGAAATAGAAATTTCTTGGGAATTAGTTATTCTCTGAGTGATCAAAGAAAAGTGTAACGAACATGTGGGGATGTTCGTTAGAAACACCACCAGAACCTGAGAACATCCACCTCCGGCGACACTCAGTAACGGATCGTGAGTAGAGAGAGAGAGAGAAATTAGGATTTTGCTTCCCACTCTGGTGTGGTCATTTTTCCGATTATCCCTCAGATAATCGAGTCGTGTTTTCCATTTAAGCGGAGTTATTTTTCGTTGCTTCGCGCTTCCGTTCAGTAATTTTGCGTTTTCGTTTCGTTCTTGACTAATTAAGATCTGAAAATTACGCGTTTTTGAGGGCCCATAGGGTTATCGTGAAGAAGGGCCAAATTTTAGAGTCATCCGATAACTTTTATGGGAACCACCCTATTGTTAATCTTACGGTAAATCGTTTAGGTCCGGCTGAAATGCCGGCGCTCCAAATTATGATATATTTTACGGTGGTTAACTGGTTACGTTTCAGTTTTTCGGTGGAAGGTCACGTGGAACAATTGCAACCCTTGTATCCCGTGAATTGCCAGGTTGCTTAGAGTTTTGGAAAGTTGAGAAAATTAGTTAGGAATATCGGTCTTTTAACCCCGTGAATCCAGGAGAACCGACCCGTAGGAGGCGCCAAAAATCCACGGTAATTTTCCGAACGTCCACCGGTTCGGCCCAGATTAATCATTATTAGTCTATTATTAGTCAATTTTATAAAGTATAAATAATTAGAGTTGCGTCGCGTTTGAATTCCCCGAAATCATTCGGTGGCGCCATCAAAACCCCTGATTGATGTGCTAAAATCTCCGCCAATCAGAGCCCGCCTCTGTTGGCCGGAATTTTTACGCTGCGTTCAGTACCCATGACATTGATCCAGGGCAGTTAGTTCCGCGTTGACCGTCCCAAACCATTAGTCGCGTGTGAATTTTTGTGTGCCCACATTACGCAACTGCGCACTTGGATTATTGCAAAGTTATCCGGTAGCTGTAAGGATCCAGGATGGTCCGAAAAGGGAAGAGGACTCTCAAAAACCGAAAAGCCGTGAATTTTCTGGTATTTTTCCCCTAATTTCGAGCCATTTTCGAATGGCGTCGTTTCCCCTTTATGGCGGTGTCCTTCGCGTGGCCCTCAGCCACGTGCAGTGGTTGATTACCCCCCTTGATTCATAGTTGTTGGTCCGAATTTGGCACTTTTTTGGGCATTATCCCTTACCCCGGATATTTATCCGCGGGCCCTTCCGATTTTTGGATCGGATATTCCACCCAAATCGGGTCGGTACCGAGTTCTCCCCTTCCGGTTTATCCCAATCATCTCTTGGGATAATCTACGAGTTCGGCGAGTGAATCTGTGTGGCAGTAAAATGTCGGTGGCTTATCCCAGTCGAAATCGGGCAATTTTCGACGTGGGTCATTTCCTTCTCTCTCGCTCCTATGGCGAGGAGTATCCCTATTTGTCCTACGCATAAATTGCGTAGAGTTTTCCCCTTACGGTAGCCCCCTAATGCGCCGACAAGTGATGGCTATCGCTTACCGCAAGCGTTCCCCGTTTAAATTTCCCTTCGGAGATAACTCAATCTGGAGTAGCTCCCAATGATCCCAAAATTATGATTTTGGTTTCATGGACTTCGCTAGACTTTTCCGAGCAAGTTGGCTATGGTTTTTGAAAATTTACTATAGCGAATTTCCGCTACGGCGAGTTTAGTTTTAAGGAGTTTTAGGTTCCCGCAATACGCTATACGTATATCGCTGGGTTTAGAGTTTCTCTCTCTCACTCTCACGGGGATTCGCGTACCGTCCCTTCATTTCTCGACATTCTCGAGTATTTCGGGATTAATCGATAATTTTGTTTTTATGTTATTGTGTGAGGCATTTGATGACCTCACCTACGGTCGAGTTAATCGAAATATTACTTTTGTATTATATACAGGGTGACGACAGCGCTATTGTTACAAAATGTATAGGCATAATGGGGAATTAATTCTGATTGCAATGGTAAAAAAATTTTGAATTTGGTCAATAAACATTCAAATGGTGAGCGATCGAAATTTTGAGTTCCATCGCCAATTAGAGCGCAGCAGACAGCTGGGGGAGACCGCCGTAAATAACAGCGGCAACGTTGCATTCTGTCTAGGGATTTCTAGTTAAGAGGGTTCTCTACGGTACCGACAGATGGCAATCTTCAACTCGTGACTGTCGTAGACGTTCGAATGATTGTTTTTCAACTTACTACTATCTGATTTGACAAATTCACGAATAATAAATAAAAAAAATGACAAAATGAATGAATCAAACAAAACGAACGAAACAAAAAAAGAAACTAAACAAACAAAAACACAGTTGGAAAATATCATGAAATTTTTTAAGGTTATCTTCGACAAATACTCGGAGAAGTATTCCGAGAAGTACTCAGAGGAGAACTCCGAGTAGTAATCGGAGAAGGACTCCGAGAACTCCACGGAGTCCTTGACGGGAAACGTTTAGGATTTTTCTGATGCAATAGCAAGAAGTGCAACCATTCATAGAATAATAGAAATGTCATCCAAAGTTCAATTTCAATCAATTCCTAAAAGTTTTCAACACAATGGATGTCGGACGATTATGAACAAAAATATTATTGTGATTGCTCTTAAAAAATTCCACCTAAATTTGATAATTCCTTCTCACCTTCATTTTTTTTGTAGTCGTTGAAGCACTTTGTGAGGGCTTTGGAAAACTTCATGAATTTTTCAGGTTATCTTTGACAAATACTCGGAGAAGGGCTACAAGAAGTCCTTAAATAAGGACTCCGAGAAGTACTGCGGCTAGTACTCGAAGGACTCCGAGAAGTATTCGGAGAACTCCACGGAGTCCTTGACGGGAAATTTTCAGCAATGTTTCTGATGCAGGAGAAAGAAATGCATGCATGCATAGAATATTGGGAACGTCATCGAAATTAAAATTTTTCTCAGTTCCTAAGAGTTTTTCATAAAATGGATGCCAGAAAATTCTCAACAAAACTATCATTTCTTTAACCAAAAATTTCACCCAAACTTTACAATTCTTTCTCACGTTCGTTTTTTCTTTGTAGTCGTTGAAGTACTTTGAGAGGGGCTGGAAAAACATGATGAAAGTTTCAGGTTATCTTCGAGAACTACTCGGGGGACGGTTCTGAACAGTACTCCGAGGAGAACTTCAAGTAGTACTTGGAGAACAAATTCGAGAAGTACTGGGAACTTTTAGAAATATTTATGAAAGATCTCCGAGTACTTTGCGAAATCCTTATCCAAGTACTTCTCGAAGCCCTTCTCTCCGTTTTTGGCAAAGATAACCTGGAAAATTCATCACGTTTTTCCAGCCCCTTCAAAAGCAATGATATCTTTGTTGACCATCGTCCGACATCCATTACGTGAAAAACTGATAGGACTTGAGGAAAATTTGAATTTCGATTGTTTCCAATATTCTATGAATGTCTGCACTTCTTTCTACTGCATCATAAAAATTCTAAAAGTTTGCCGTCAAGGACTCCGTGGAGTTCTCTGAGTGCTTCTCGGAGTCCTTCTTCGATTATTTCTCCTAGTCCTTCAAAGAGTACTTCTCGAAGCCCCTCCCCGAGTCTTTGTCAAGGATAACCTGGGAGGTTCATCAAGTTTCCTTAGCCCCTCTCAAAATACTTCAATGACTACAAAAAACGATGATGAGAAACAATTGTAAAATTTAGGTTAAATTTTTTGTTAAGAGCAATGATAGTTTTATTGATAATCGTCCGACATCCATTGTGTCAAAAATTCTAAGGAATTGAGGAAAATTTTTATTTCGATGATATTTGAAATATTCGATACATAGCTGCATTTTTTCCTTCTGCATCAAGTTATCGTTGGCACCGTCGCTTCAAATGTGGTACCCAATAATGCCTAATTTCTTAACCCTGACTGCCATTTTGAGGGGGATAATAGAACCAAAAATATGAGGGACATTGAGTGCGATTACACAGGCACCTTTAAGTGCAACAATGCGAGCGACATTGAACGCTTGATTGTTGTTTCAATTGTCGCACTAAATGCTGCCGTCAGTCTTTCTCAGGTTATCGCTTTCAATGTCGGTTCAATTATTGCCCTTAACACGGCAGTCTTCCTCCGTTTATCACGCTCAAACTGTCATGCCCAACATTGTTCAAGTTGTTGCGCTCAATGTTGTTCGCATTGTCGGGTTCGTCATTGCTTGAATTGTCGCACTGAATTTCATTCCAGTTATAACGGTCAAACTCATCAGAACGTGACGCTCAATATCGCGCTCAATGTCATCCAAGTTGCCAGGCTCGATGTTGCTTCAATTGTCGCACGCCACCTCGGGCTTAATACCGCACTCAATGTCGTTCTAGATATTGCGCTAAATATTTTCGAATTCTTATATTTATTTTCCTCAGGAATGTTGCTCAGAATATCGCACTCATCGTCACAGTCAATGTTGCTCACGTTAAAAGGCTTAATGGTGGCCAAATTATCAAGCAACATTGAATGAGACACTTTGAATGACATCAAGTGCAAAAATTTGAACGATGGCAACATGGGCCGCGATGGTTTGAGGGTGACTAAGCGCGACAACTGGAGCGATATTGAGTGCAATAACGACCAGGATTAACTGCGACTATTGAAGCCATAGAAGTATCGTGTTCTTTAGTGATTGAATTTAAGCAGTGCATGGGGTTTGAGTCGGGGTCGCGTTTAAACCCGCTCAAAATACCACATTCGATATAGCATTGGATGTCGATAAAGTTGTCGCAGTTAATGTCGCTTCAAGTATCAGATAAGATATTTTTTAGTTTAAGTGATCGTCATCCATGTTACTTGAATAGTCATTCGTGAAGTCGCGCTCAAATCACACTTAATGTTGCTCAAATTGTCGCACTCATAGTCGTTCGAATTTTCGCGTTCAGTGTTGGTAAAGTAATAAAAAAAAAAAAAGTGTTGGTAAAGGTGTCGCATTTAATGTCAATTCAATTATTGTATTTGATGTTGCTCGAATTGAGACATGTGATATAGCGCTCAATATGACAGTCAATGTTATTCAGATCGTAGCGCTCAAAGTCGCCTGAATTATTGCACTCAATGGCATTGAACTGAGCGCGAAAGCCACAGCGATATTGAGTGTGACATTAAGCGCTATAATTTGGCAGGTGGTGAGTGCGATAACCTGAGCAACATTGACTGCAATATTTCAGACAATAACATAAGCAATGACTTGAATGATTCGAACGACATTGAGTGAGGTGATTGGAGCAACATTGAGCGCTACAACCTGAGCAACATTGACTGCGGTATTGAGCGCGATATCACGTGTGACAATTCGAGCAACATAGAGTGCGATAATTCATGGAAGAGTGCGTCACTTCGCAATGACGTTGACTGCGCCAACTTGAACCGACATTAAATGCGATATTTTGAGCGGGAGTGAAGTTCACCTGCGCTTAAAATATCGCAGTAGGTTGTAGCGCTCAATGTTGCTCCAATTACCGCACTCAATGTCGTTGAAGTTATTCAAGTCATTGCTTATGTTATTGTGGTCAATTTTGCTCAGGTTATCGCGCTCAATGCCAGCGAAATTATAGTACTTTATGTCGCACTCAATGTTGCACTCAGTTCAATGACATTGAGTGTGATAATTCAAGCGACTTTGAGCGCTACAACCTAGTGCGATATTTTAAGCGGAGGTGAACTTCACTCCCACTCCAAATGTCGCACTTAATGTCGGTTCAAGTTGGTGCCGTCAACGTCAATTCGAAGTGACGCACTCCTTGACGAATTATCGCACTCCATGTTGCTCGAATTGTCACACGTGATATCGCGCTCAATATCGCAGTCAATGTTGCTTAGGTCGTAGTGCTCAATGTTGCTCTAATCACGGCACTTAATGTCTTTCAAATCGTTCGTCATTGCTTATGTTATTGTCTGCAATATTGCAGTCAATGTTGCTCAGGTTATCACGCTCACTACTTACCAAATTATAGCGCTTAATGTCAGACTCAGTATCGCTTTGGTTATCGCGCTCACTTCAATGCCATTGAGTGCGCTTAATTGAAGCGACTTTCAGCGCTACGATCTGAACAACATTGACTGTCACATTGAGCGCGATATCACATGTTACGATTCGAGCAACATGAAGCACAATAATTGAAGTGACATAAACTGTCACAACTTTACCAACATGGAAAGCGAAAATTCGAATGATTATGAGTGCGACAATTTGAGCAACATTAAGTGTGATATTGAGCGCGATGTCAATAATGATTATTCAAGCAACATGGAGGGCGGTAACTGAACAATATCGAATGCGATAATTGAAGCGACATTGACTCCGACAACTTTATCGACATCCAATGCTATATCGAATGTGGTATTTTGAGCGGGTTTGAACGCTACCCTGACTCAAACCCCATTCACTGCGAAAATTCAATCACTAAAGAACGCGATACTTCTATGGTTTCAATAGTTGTTAATCCTACTCGTTATTGCACTCAGTTTCGCTCCGGTTGTCGCGTTTAGTCACGCTCAAACCATCGCGTCCCCGATCGCCATCGCTCAAATTGTTGCACTTGATGTCCTAAGTGTCTTATTCAATGTTGGTTAATAATTTCGCCGCCATTAAGCGTTATAACGTGAGTAAAATTGACTGACATTGAGCGTGCGATTCTGAGCAATATTCTTGAGGAAAATAAGCATGACAGTTGCGCGATATTTAGCGCAATATCTAGAACGACATTGAGTGCGGTTTTAAGCGAGAGGTACCGTGCGACAATTGAAGCAACATCGAGCCTGGCAACTTGTACGACATTGAGCGCGATATTGAGCGTCATGTTCTGATCAGTTTGACCGTCATAACTGGAATGAACTTCAGTGCGACGATTCAAACAATGGCGGGCCCGACAATGCGAACAACATTGAGCGCAACGACTTGAGCGACATGAAGTGAGATATTTTGAGCGGGAGTGAAGTTCACCTCCGTTTAACATATCGCACTAGGTTGTAGTGCTAAATGTTGCTCCAATTACCGTACTCAATGTCGCGGAAGTTATTCAAGGCATTGCTTATGTTATCGTGGTCAATGTTGCTCAGATTATCGCGCTCAATACTGGCCAAATTATAACACTTAATATCGCACTCAATATCGCAATCAGTTCAATGACATTGAGTGTGATAATTCTAGCGACTTTGAGGGCTACAACCTGAGTAACATTGATTGCCCTATTAAGCGCAACATCACATGTGATAATTTGAGCAACATGGAGCACAATAATTGAAGTGACATTGACTGCGACAACTTTATCAACATAGAACGCGCGAATTGGAACGGCGGTGAGTGCGACAACTTGAGCAACATTGAGTGTGATATTGAGCGCGACGTCATGAATGTCAGTTGAAGCAACATAGAGCGCATGCCACTTAAGCCTTTCCGCCACGGACGTGTCTCCCAACTCCTTCAAAAGCACATTGAGTAGCGTTTCCCCTGCTACGCGCGTGTCAAGACGTTTGCAGACGATTGTGACGGAATGGGTTAAACAACATTGAGTGCGATCATTAAAGCGACATTGAGTGCGATATTGAATGTGACATTTTGAGCGGGATTCAACGTGATCCCGACTTGAAAATTGAATCAATAACGAATGCGATACTTCGAGCGTTGTAGCAATCACACTCGATCCAATTGCTGCACTTAATATCGCACTTAATGTCGCTTCCATGATCGCACTCGATGTTGTTTAACCCATTCCGTCACGATCGTCTCCAAACGTCTTGACGGGCGCGTTGCGGGGGAAACGCTACTCGATTCAATTGTTGCACTTAATATCGCTCAAATTATATGACGCTCAATATCATTCAAGTTGTTGCACTCATAGTCGTTTTTGGATTGTCGGTCTCAATGTCCCTCAAGTCATTGAGCTTAAATTCGCTAAAGGTATTGCTTTAATTGTCGTACTTATTCGCACTCGTTATCACACTCAATATCGCTCCGGTTGTCGCACTTAGTCACGCTGAAACTATTGCGTTCTATCCCGCTATCATTCAAACTGTCGCGTTGGATGTCATTTAGTGTCTCACACAATGTTGCTTGATAATTGGCCCGCCATTAAGCCTTATAACGACAATAAATTGACCGTGACATTGAGAGCTACATTCTGAGCACCATTCCTTAGTGAAAATGAACACGAGAACTTGAGCAATATTTAGCGCAACATCTAGAACGACATTAAGTGCGCTATTAAGCGCGACGTGACGTGCGACAATTGAAGCAACATCGTGCCTGGCAATTTGGACGACATTGAGCGCGATATTCAGGATCACGTTCTGATGTGTTTGAGCGCCATAAGGAGAATGACATTCAGTGCGACGATTCAAGCAATGACGGAGCCGACAATTCGAGCAACATTCAGCGCAACAACTTGAGCGATATTGGGCATGACAGTTTAAGCGTGATAAGCGAAGGAAGTCTGCCATATTGAGAGCAATAATTGAGTCGACATTGAAAGCGATAATCTGAGCGAGATTGGCGGCAACATTTTGTGTGACAATTGAAACAACAATCTCAGGGACATTGAAGACGATAATTTAAACGACACTGAAGCAATAACTCGAGCAATATTCAACGGGATTCCGTGCGACAGTCGGTCAAATTATTACATTCAATATTGCTCAGATGGTTGTACTTAGCATTGCCCAATAACGATCAATTTTTTATCCTTGACAGCCATATTGAGCGCGACAATAAATTTCATTCATATCGGTGCTTTAGTTTCTGAAATATACTAGTTTTCCAAAAATTATTTTATTTTCTCCTTCAAAAACTACACTGGTATTTGATACGGGCTTTATTCTGATAACTAAGTTATTTCTAACAGTTTTTGGATCATACGTTTATGTACAACTTTTCAATAAAAACTTGCTTACCAAGCACGATAATTCAGTAAATAATTGTTTCTGAATGTTTAAATTTTGTAACACGGTAGGAATTTCGTTAACGATGGTCGGTATTAAAGTTCAGCAAAATCAATCGAATAATTTCTAAGCCAAGAAATCCAAAGTTGAGAAAAATTTGCGATTGGTCAATTTTAATTTTCGTATATTTTAGTTAATAGTTGTATATTTCAAAAAACATCCAATGAAACCGACTTTATAGCTTCAGTTTTCGAAATAAACCTTATTTGGCATAAAACTTTTGAATTATTCGTGCATTCTTTCAATTATGTGATTTGAAATTAATTTTTTTTTGTTTTTAATGTGAAAAGATGTATTCTTTCTATTTTGAATATTGTGTTCGTACACACGAAAGTTGTCAGCTGTGCGCGTTTTTAAAACAAAAGAGTAAGTATACATTGATCTTCATTTATTTTCTCAGTCTCGCGGATAGATTCGTGTCTGAATGCATAACTTATCACCACCTCGTGTTGTACATAATTGTTTTTTTCGTTTGGAAATTCTCATCCATTCTGAAAGCTCTCATATTATTGAGAATTATGGATTTTACGCTACAAGAATACACGCGGATCGTGCTTATGTACGGAGAGTGTGAAAATAACGCGAATCGTACTCGAAGGTGCTACGCCGAACGGTATCCCAATGATCGGCTTCCTAGTGTGCGAGGTATTTTGTCCATAATCAACCGCTTTTGTGAGACGGGAAATGTATTGCCAAATCGAAGGGGGGTGGGAGCGGATGGATTGAATGCTCGAGATCCCGAGGAGATTGAGGCAGTTCTTGAACAGTTCCGAGAAGATCCAACAACATCAACACGTATTGTCGCAAGACGTCTTGGAATGCATCAAAAAACAGTGTGGAAAATTCTCCATGAAGCTGGCATGCATCCCTACCATTATAGAAGGGTGGAGGGTTTGCTAGAGGGAGATAGGCAACATCTTCGTTTCTGTCAGTGGGTACTACAACAGGATCATAACAATCCAGATTTTCTAAGTCAAGTTTTATGGACAGATGAATCGACATTTGGTCACTGTTTAAACTGGAACCAACGGAACAATCACTCCCGGAATTATGAAAATCCTCGATTGACCGTGCCAAATCGAGTTCAGCAGCATCGATGCAAGACGACACTATGGATGGGAATTACTGGGAATCGCCTGGTAAATTCAATAGATCAATATTTCATTAGTATGAAAATCAGATCGGCTGTGAGAAATACAAAATTGAAAATTGCAAATTGCGTAGATAGGATTTTGTTGGGCTTTATTCTAATTTTTTTTCTTTACTTGGTTAATAGGAATGGGAACGAATTAAACACTACTAAAAAATCATTCACTTTCGGCAATTTTATTTCTATCGACACAAATTCTATATTTTAAGCAAATATTTATCAGACAATTCTTTGCAATAATAATATACTTTCATTGTTTCCAAATTTATTAATTAAAAAGCTTCACAATACGAAATATTATGTGCCATTTAAAATATTCTTTGCAGTGTCATTCTTTTGACAGTAGTTTCATCGAAGCTCAAGGGTATTCGAGACGGACAGTCAGAACAAAAACTTATAACGACTCCTTCATATCGTTATAGTCGGCTCAAATAATGTGTTATAAATATTCAAATTCCTCACTTACTTGAGTAATAGTGTTAGGAACTAATAAGATCAATTTTTATTTAATAAATAATTATATTATTTAAACAAATGAATACAAAAAAAATAGTAGACAATCATCTTGAAATTTTTACTATCGTTGCATACTCGTCTAAGTAATATATGTTCAAAAGATCACCCAAATTTTATTTTATTGTGGAATGTGTATAGGAATTTATTTTATCTGAAAAGCTTGTGTTAAATTCAATTTTTTTTAAATTGATGATAACCAATCGGTGTTGTGAATCGATCTCAAATTATTCGGTCGAATTCTTTCCTTTGTATTGCATTGTTAACTAAGAACTTCAATTTTTATGCCAGATCGGGCCGTGCATATTTCATGCCAATGTTAATGGACACAACTACCGATTGCTCATTCGAACGCGCCTACCCCGTCTCCTAATCCGAGCTGGAGTTCCATACGCTGCACAGAGATTAATGTGGTTCCAGCACGACGGTGCTCCCCCTCATAATGCCCTGCGTGTCATAAATTATTTGGATCGAACATTTCCCCGACGATGGATTGGTCGAGGTGGGCCAGTACCGCGGCCTCCAAGATCTCCTGATCTCAATCCTCTGGATTATTTCTTATGGGGTTATCTCAAGGACCGTGTCTACACTCCAGAAGTCATTGAAACTGTCGAAGAGTTGCAACAGTGAATAAGAGCGGCAGTTCAGACCATTACACCGGAAATTCTGGAGAGAACTCGATTGAATCTGATGAGACGAGCAGAACTCTGCATCCAAGAGAATGGTGAACATTTTGAGCATCTCTTAAAGTAGTATTTACAGTGGTTAATGTTCATTAAATGTTCATCAATGACCTAACAAAAAACATTACAAGCTTTCGGGTGCTCTATTTTTTTGGTTGTATAGGGCCCATGCCATAGACGATTCATCAGTACAATGGTCTTATTTATTTTATTATCGTAGGGAACGTCTCGTTTGACACTCAAATTAATCTTACCGACAAGTTTCTATAAACAGTTGCATTAGCAATTTCCATAGAAAAATCTATTACGGATAGCGGTGGAACGTTCAAAAAGACAGCCGTTTTTCAATGAACGATATATATGGATGGCACGTCACATTTATTTGCTATAGAAAAACTGAAAATTTACTTAGGAGAATTCAATTTTTTAACAGTTTTTCTTCAATTTCATAAAGGAACGAAAATTCAAAATTAAACAATTTTGTTGTAAAAATATCGTTCACTGAAAACAGGCAGATTCTTGATGAACATTCCATAGACACTAGCAATAGATTTTTCAATCGAAATTCCTCTAGCCATGATCTATAGAAACTTATTTACGTGATCGTATTGATCTTCATTTCCCGACATAAAGAGAATAGTACTCATCAAAATGAATATTATGAAATTTCTCTTGATTTCTTCACCCCTAAATGACGGCAATTCATTAAAAAAAAGTAAGAAATAAGGTGAGACTCTTTGCAATTCTGCGTTGAAATGTTTTATCTCACAGTCCAAATAGACTGTTGCTGTGATACTTGTGTTTTTTGTTTATTTTTATTTTTAATTGATAAAGTTTATATTACTGAGAATTTATGTCAAAATACATTTAGTATATAAATTATCGAGGGATGGTCAACAAAATTTTTATAAATTTACTGGCGCATTCAAATAATTATACGATTTTAGAGCTGAGTGATGGATGATGTTAAAGCTTTCAATGTATTTTGAATGAATAAATAATCAAATTTATCATTACTACAATTTTTTATTTCAACTACAGTAATCCCAAGACAACGAGGTGACCATAATCGAATAAGGAATAATGAGTACAAAATTGTCATTACCCTTTTTTGTTCCCTTCTTTTTCCTATTGAAAAATTTGACGTAACATTTCCACCAAAGGAAGAACAATTAAATTTAAAATAATGATGTAATGATTCACAACTAAAACAAAATAAAACTCAACTCAATTATCATTATTGCATATGGGAAATTTGCAATTTTTTGGTTGTTTTTTTAATGAGCTGAACTTTGGATTCTTTTATCGACGGGGATTACGCAATCTGTTACACAAGTTGGTCAATACGTCTCGGAAATCAGCATTGCATAGAGCAAGTTCCGGAATCTCAGCGTCAATGAATACTAAAAGAAAAAAAAAGTAATTATTTGAAAGTATCAATTCATCTAGATGATTATATACTATGATGTATCTGAATGTCCCTCCCTACAGACAGTAGATTACGTCTTCTCATTAAGAAACAAAGTATGAGCTGTCTGTGAAAATGTGATACCGAGAGTTTTCAACTCATTGGTTGCGCTAGGAACTAACCTCTCACAGCCTCAGATACATCCACGGGTATTTTTTCGCGTTTCTGTCCTCCAAAAATTGGTAGAAAAAGTTTTCTCTGCATTTCTCTAGCATCTTGACGATTACGAGATGCAATGAAGGCCAGTTCACGCTTATCAATATAAACCCCAGTGCCAGCTACAAGCTCAACATCATGATGACCCTTTTGATTCCAATGAAAGACATTGACAGACCTGGCACTTGGACCTGCTTCTTGATGCTCAGCGTTTCCAGTAACTGCGCCGTCGGGATTATTTTTTACATTAACTGCAAGTGTTTCTTGTATCAGATGTTCTACATTGTGGTCCTTGGCCTCTACTGCACCATGGATTTGATTCTTTTCTAAGTTTCCATCTTTAAATGAGTCACTCATGCAACATTCTAATTTGATCAATTCATCTTCAATCACCAACTGGCCACCAACTGGGCCAGTCATGTGATCAAAATTGCACTGATGCGGCGTTGATGTACTAACATGGCTTTCATTTTCATTATCGTCCTCGCCGTCGTCAGCCACCCTATCATCACTATTGCAATTATTCTGCTCAAAAAGATGATTATCCTGATCGTTGTTATCACCAACCCTACCGTCGCCATTTTTATTTTTTCCGTTATCATCTTTTTCATCCAACCCTTTCTCAGTATCATCTTCAAATATCTCCTTGAAATGACGATCATTATTAGCGAGTTTATCATTATTATCTTCGCTATCACTGCCATCGTTCTTCTCTATGAAACTTCTACAGTCATAAAATTCACGAGTGCTGTCATTATCGTGATGAACTCCATGCCCATCGAAAACCTGATCGTCATGGCGAGCACAGAATCTTCCATGGCTATCGGCCAGGCCACTACGTTCCATTGCTTGATGCTGATCAGCACTTTGACGACCATTTCGATCACCAATCACAATAGCACAATTTTCCAAAATCATCTCACCATCAGCATTAACATTATTCACTGCGTTGTTGGTGTTATCAACTGTGTGCGTCATAGGATCGATATGATGCCTGCCAACATTATGAAGATCGTTAACATCAACATCATAAGCTTCGTGGTGAACTGCGTTGCTGGCAGTGGCCTCGTTCTTGTCATCACAGATTTCACTATCGTTATCACAGCCCTTAACATCCTCTATTACATGGTCGTCATCACGATTTTTGTGACCATTTTCACCATCATCTACCATCTTGTCATCTTCCTCCTCAAGACCCTCTGTTTCACACTTTTCACCGTTGGTTCCACTGGTACTCGGATTCCCTTCTGTCAGTAGATCGACGTTATTAGGGTTTCCATTATTATCATCAGCTCGAGGAAGATACGGTGGAAGAGTTAAACAGCCTCGACATCCAACCTCCATTTTTTTCAAATATTCTTCATCATCTGTTATATAATTGTTCGGATTATTCTTTAATTGTTTGGTTTATTTATTGATTGTTCGGTATTATGCAATAGCATTCGCTGTTCGGTATAATTTGTTATTGTCCAGATGTTCGGGATTCAAATTAGCGCGCTCTTTACAATTCAAAAGTTTAGTGAATTTAGTTCCCTAGAGCGTCGCCAATGTGTAACTAGAAATCCTCAGAACACTCACCACACAATATTACCCAGAGTCCCGTTTGTCTGGAAATCAAGATGGCCGCCGTCGTGGCAATTGCCATATGTAATATTCAATGATTGATATTAATTATAATATCAATAATAAACAATAAATATTGTATGGAAATGATTCCGGCCACTTCTAGCTATCGTTCAAGTATAATATTTTTCAGTTCTTATCAAAACTCACAACGATGTGAGTGGATTTACATATGAGGCACGTGGCACATGAAATTGCCGGCCGGTGATCAATGTTATGATCGATGTAAAAATATATGATTTCAGTATTAAATTTGTTGCGGATGTTCGGCTAAATTATTAGACAATATTCTGAAGGAATATTGCGGCACTTAATTGTGCGGAAATATGAATATATATTAATATATTCATAAAAAAAAACTTACTAATCACATCCCATCAATTCCCGTCAATTATTACCGAGAATATACGTATCGGGTCTGTGCCGTACCGTCAATTAGTAAATTCTGACAATTGACTTTATACTAATATTAACTATTCACTGACTAACAGGGATACAAATAGTATCACACCGGGAGCTGCTTCGAAGTGGTTAACCTAACAGTTCTTTATCGTCAACTTCCTGCCGAACTGAATTATTTCAGTTATTCTCCCCGAACGAAAATACGCATAATTCTAGGTATATAACCTCAAATAATAATAAGAGAAAGCATAGGGGAATAAAAAGTATTAGACAAATTAGGTGAGGTAAGCATGAGGTTCTCACTCTCTCAAAACTCTCGAGAAGCATCGAATTCAACACCATCACGTCAATAGAGTCATCAATAACACCATGTACTGCAGCTACAACTACACCAACGTGATGCCTGTCATCGACACACGAGATCGCTGCTCTTTCCGAATACCGCTGGTACTACAGGATGTACCGGACCGATTTCTCGAGACGGTAATCCACAATTTGGATTATCAAGAATTGATGGAAAGGATGGACGCTATCGGCCTGAGAGTAATAGGAGAATCATAAGTAGCTGTCCGACAGCGTGCCATACGATACGAACGGATCCGAAGGTTCGGACCTAATGCCGCACCCTGGCAAACAGAGTGGGACTTCACATGGAAATACCCGGTTACTCCTGGAGGTTGTGGTCGGCTGGTATACGTTCGTCCTAGTATTCCATCGTGGGCACCTAAATCACAACCGATGACGAGCAGTAATGAGGGAACACATATTCCAGCCGAACTTCCTCAACATCCAGAACAGGCGCCTAGAGTAACTGTATCTCCTCCATCCTGAACCGAACAGGTTAAGACACCTGCTGTCCAAACCAGGGCACTTGTTACGACTGGCATGTCACAAACATCAAGATCGAATGTTCAACAGGTTCCGGTGAGTAGCACGCCGAAAATGATTGAAACACCATCCACTGACGTCACGAAGTCACAGTCCTCACCGCTTGCGCCGATATTAGTGATAACGACACCAAAGCCACAAGTAGCAGCATCCAAGGTTACTACTTTACATCTTGGATCAACACCAACAAAGGATCGGATTAACATTACAAGGTCACATCAAGTCGTCCAGAACAGGTGGCACAAGACAAGAGTCTAACGAAAAAGGAAGGCAGAGACCCGAACGAGATTTCGACCATTCCAAGTGGTAATATACCACCAACGATTACCGAATCAAGGAGAACATCGAGTACCACTACAGCTGTAAAAACCGCAGTGAGCTTAAACGCGAAGACGTTGCCGGAAACGGAAAAGATTCCGAACACGGGTGACTTACATCTGCCTCGACCTGCGGTTAGATCTACTGTCGAACTCCTAATCACTGACTCAGAGAATACGGAAAAGGACATTCACAACATCTCGGATCGTTACGCCTCACATAGACATCACTGAGACGATCTCGGTCCGAAATCAAGAGCAGGATTGTGGTATCCAAACGACTGCCGGAGAAAAGTCTTTTATCAACGACCCTCCGAAGAGTCCGCAAGACGTGGATGAACCATTGCCATCAAATCCGAAATATGATATCAACATTCCGAACGAATATAGCGTAGACGATGAAAGCTGTTCATCACCGAATGACAAATACCAAACTGAGGTAGTAATCGAAGAATCTGAGCCTAGGCAAGCCATCTGCACTCCTGATATTACTACATTCCGAATGTCCAACTTGATCATGGCATGGAAACTGATCACGGCGAATGAGGCTGACACCTCGTATGGTGAACTACGACCAAGACAGTTGTCTCATCAAAGTGAGGTGGAAGACGACAACAAAATGGAAAAGGAAAATACTCATCCGAACACCGCTCGTGATGACATGATTGAGTAGTAGCCGACCGAACAACTGGCTAATGACTCATTCACACCACCTCCCCAAGTCGTTGTCAATCCCGAAGAAATCCAACAAGGGCGAGTATCAACAGACCACGGCTCTGTGCCCATCGGGATCTCCTCAACTGAGTCACAAATGGTAGAAGCCTTAGCATCAGCCGAATTGACACAACTTGCATCAAATGATCAAATACTGGACAATCCTCAAAATGAATTGAACGACATCACACCCGAAGAAATTATCACTCCAATCGACCCGACTCGAAAAGTGAGTGTCCGTTACCTGGATGGACCACAATCAAAGGGTGATTCCCTGGGCCAAGACGACCAGCTTTGGTGGTTATTGGTAGTGTGACGTATTTGCTTACCTCTGCGGACGGTGAAAAATACGCAGCCCTCAGCGACCAAACAACGAAAAGAAAGTTGGGCGCCAGCACGGGTGAACCGTGCAATTCAAACAACAAATTAAATCGACAATTATTCGAGACAAAAGAACAACTCCCGACAGCTCAGACAACCGCGGTGGCGGCTGGGTTCTCGATACAAATGGTTGTTCCGGAGTTTCCGAAATGACCTGGTTTTCTTATCTAACAAATTATCCAAAAATGCAATAATCCGGGGAATAAATAATTTATTCAATAAACCCCCTTGTTCATTTCATTCCGAATCACCCCTCAGAAAATTAATAACACAAATTTTCAACAAAAGCTAAAGACTCGATACACTAGAAAATCCCTAACCAATGATTGGTCAAAATAATAAAATACTAGTCAGTCAAAAGAATAAGTTCAGTCAAAATTACGAAATCATGGATAAAGTCAAACTGTAGAAATGACTAGCGAAAATAAAGTCAAATAATATCACTGAATGGGAGGTTAATTTTCCGATAGAATGAAATGTCACAATATCCCAAATCGAAGAGGTGACTGACATCGACAGCGGCAACTGAAATTGCCTCGGAACAGACAATACAAAAGGTGACCGCAATCAAGGTCAAATACGGATAACTCGAGCGTCGACAAGACGCTACAATTTCAACTGCCGATGCGATGACGAAATGATACGACAACTTTAAATATCGAAAACAAAAGTAATTATCTAAAATTTCGAATATCAATGTAGTTCTCAAACTTGATTCAAAACAGAATAAATTATTCCAAAGGATTTGTTCGACCGATTCCTCATCTGATCGGCAACCAAACCGTTGAAACGAGAGTCAAAATCCGTTCCGCGAAACCACTGAATTCCCGAGAAATCGAACGTCTCAAATCACAACAAAATATTAAAAATCAGACGTCGAAAATAAATTATACAAAAGAGGCTAACCTCTGCCGAACAGACGATAAGAACTCGCCCCGAAAATCAAAAGATTCTAATGGCGTCACTTCGCCCGACGCTAAGCATCGTCAAAAAAGCTAACGAGCGAATTCTAATCGTTGTCAATATAACACAGATACAAAATGATATTTCTGGAACTCTTCTTCCGCCCACCACAATCTCCAACGAGTCTAGTCCAGGAGCCAGGGCGAAAGAGTCTCCAAATCCTCCAAATCTGGTCAACGCTGGTGTCCACAACACGATGAATCGCTCCAACAACAAGAGGTTTTACACCGAACAATAGCTCGCTCGCCACCCAAACGAGAAGTGAGGCTAAAACCCACGCTTCTCCCATGCGTTCGGGACACTTCCCGCCAATCGAACCCCATTGGCCAGGGCCGTTCCATGAGCCGCTCTGATTGGTTGTAACCCCAACCAAACCAGACTTATCCTCCAATAGACACTCATATCATTATCAGACGTCTAACGTCAGTCCGGTAATTCCTCTCGCACTGCCCAAACCATCACTTTCGGTTAGGCGTGGAGATCCAAAATGGCCTCGCAAATCTCGGCCGATAACCGCCTTCGTCCCGTCACCGCCGACAAGTGGCGCCGCCGGTGAACTGCACTCGAGCTATCCCTCCAACGCGGGAACTCGATCCAAATACAAAAGCAGCTCTTTTACCACATAACGACTTTCTGGAGTTTCCCCCTTCCCACCTCCCTGGAGACCTGACGTCCGAGGCTGCCGAAGTCCCTATATGTGGCTCGATACAATAACAAAAAAAAAACCAAAGCATTAGTCAGAACCCCAAATAAACCCTTTTGACTCTTGCTTCGCAGTGATGACTTCTCGTCTGGATGGTAAATTTCACCGTTGAACGGTCGAAATAAAATAACATGTTACAGTAGAAAGAGGAATCGCCATGCCATGCGACCCTGGTCCTCAGGAGGGAGTTAAGAACCATGATCCGAGACTACCCTGGAGTTCCGCAACGACACGAGTAATCGTCGACCCGGAATCCGGAAACGAATTCGGGAGTCCGTCCGGATCAATAAAATGGAGAATACACGGCCGTGATAGCGGATGTGGAAATTGGAAGACAGCAACTGACACCAGGCTGAAGTCACGGGTCGAAACCTCAAGGCTGAACCTACGCTGGCCGCAAATAACCTGGGAGATCGAAGAGGAGCAATCTCTTGCAGCCATGGCAATCAAGCAGGATGAACCAAATCCTGAGCCGAACATCTCGAACCGTCCGCAGTATCATCATAATGTCAACGTTATCACGGACGGAGGTGAAAACGGCCAAATGTCTTTGCAAGCCGCACTCATACATCACGGCACGTCGTCTACTGTACACCAAGCGGATTCAATGATCGATATCGATTGGCACCTTGTACCATCCTTGAACGACTTCCCCGAACTGGTGAAGGCAGCAGTGCAGAGTTGGCCGAATTCGCAATATTTCACGCATCGCGAATCGTCGCTGAGATCGAGAAAGAGCGCGTTCACCGAGATGGTAAATCAGGGGGCACGACGATGGATAGTCGCTGTGACCGGCGTAAGCGACGAATTCCTAGCAATAATACTGCAATTTGACGAGGAAGCCAAACGCATGACGTCAAGATGCCGAATGATAAGTCTTCAACAGATGTTGAATCAGTGCCGAAAACAGGAGACATCAAACCTGCAATTGACACTATACAGAAGCCGAGCAAACCAGACTTCTTCAGAATACGGTCGAGGTCAACCAGATCGTATATCTGTAGGATATGGTAGAAGAGTCTCTGGTGAAATAAGGCCACCAAACATCAGCTCGGAGGCCGAAGGCATCCCCCGTACCATGTTCTGGCAGATTCCAGCAAATATCGAGTTGACAGTGGTAAGCGCTGATGGTATTCGCTCTACACATATCATCAGAAGAGTATCTCAAATATCTATTAGAGAAATACCGGAGCGAGCTGATAATTTAGTGACAGAGGAAGGAATGGCCTCTCTAAAACGAAATCATTCTACGGTACACATGTCCAAATCGACACGAGAAGCAATACGGCCGAACGCGCAGATAGCGACGATTCAAGCAAACTATTCCGAGAATAGGAACGAGCCGAAGAAACATAACATCTCGCTGAAAGTCGTTGTATTTGCGGAGTTACGCGGAAGAATACAAATATCACTGCAACACACGTTGCAGAAAATGATTGGACCGACAGTAGTTACTGAAAAGCTAGCTGTCACCAGTGGGCCGAGAAGCTGCCGATATCCATCGTCCACATGCTTAATACCGAATACTCACCAACCTAGCAGTCTTGTGGCATCAAGAAGTGATACATCTTCATTAGTAAACTGCCAAACTGCCGTATGCCGAATGAATGATCGGCAACTTCAACCATGGCCGAATCATTCGTAAACAACAGCCCGAATTCACATCACTCTTCAGGTGTTGTGAGAATGCAACCCGCAAATGATGTTGGAGGTCTGTACGGAAGGCATTAATGAACCTGCCTTCCGACAACTCATACAACCACTGGTAAGCGTACTCATTCAAGGCACAGAGACCTGTATAATTATTGCCGAACAACTGCTCGAAGGCGTTGAAGTGAAACAACTACAAGGCTCCGAAGATTGGCTCAAATCGCCAGCCTACCATTCCTCACTCAGCTGTATAGGCAATTTTGCCATTCGTGTCTCGAAGTTTAAAGATATCCTCTCAGTGGATATCGCTAAGGGCCGAACACCAGGCCGAAGGGTTATAATACTGAATCAACAGCCTGTCATCATTGACAGTAGATTATTGCCGAGGCCCTTCGACCCTGGTCCATGGCCGAATCCATCAACATCTCGATCCCACGTAAGTCTCGAAGTAATGAGAGAATACGAACGGCAGATGACAGCGAAAGTCTACCGAGAAAATATCAAGTAGTTCACCTATCAACAACTCACCCAGCTATCGGCAACCGAGCTTGTTGAAACCATCCAATTGACCCGTACAGCTGCTACGGAACAACCGCATGAAGATATTGAGGGGGAACGACCACAATGTTTTGGAGACGGGATTAGACTACCAATCTGTCACACTGTGCTTAACCGCCGCGGCACTCCTGTCAAGTGTGGACCGAAGAATGCTGACTTCCTCACAGTGGATATCAGTATTGGCCGAACACCAGATCAAAATACTACATTTCCGAGTCAACAGCCTCTGACCCTTGACATTAGGCTGTTGCCAAGACCTTATGACCCGGGATCATGGCCGAACTTATCGAACATCGCGAAGGTAACAGCAAGAGTGGATCTTCAGCTTGAAAAGACCACTAAATCTAACTGCCTAAATTCTTTCAAAATGCTAGCGTGCTGGACACAACTGTATCAAGGTACACCTGAAAAATTCGGAAGCATAAATAAAGTCGTGAAGAGAATATGTGCCGGAGACCTCTGGGCCGTACGGAGAAGTGACACAAATCTCAAAGGTGGAGAGAAAACTTCACTCATCATCACCGAAAACCAGATCGTGGCACACGAGGCGACATCGAGGATGGAGTGGCCGTCAGAAGAAGTTACTGAGCCCGAATCATTTACTGAATCATGCTGTATCGTTAGTCAAATTAATAACTCCCCATTGTTAACTAAAACGGCCAATAATAGAGCGGAAATCATAATTCCGTTCTGGAAGACTGAAAGCAAAGTTAATTCAAAAAATATATCAGCGACCTTCCGGAATCCAACGACAAGTCGAACGTCTTATGGAAGTCCACGAAGTCAATCGCCAAAGGAAGAAGTTCAAGGGGAACATGCAAGCCGAATGCAAATGGCGACGATTGAGCTTGTCAGGTTCGCTACAAGACGGTATGAGCGAGTCCAACCATTCTGAAGTGCCGAAGTCCATCGAAATAAGACGGAATCAACTGGCAGGAAGGAGGTCAAATATTACCAACAAAAGACGATCTTGAATTACCTTCAAAGTATATGGCCGGAGTTGTCCAAAAGCTGTAGAGGAGATGCTGCAACAGAACTCCTCATTGAGATACCGAATTCTGCGATAGAAACTCCCGAAAACAACTTATTACCACTAGTCGCAAATAATGACGGATACGGTACTCTTCTCTCTCAGGGAGACTTGGTACATTGGATCCTTGGGTACGCAGTCTCATCAATTCAGCCGAATATCACTGAAGAGAGCTGGATGAAGACCTTACCCCGAACTGGACCGGAGAGAAATCTTGTTAACAATAACTGGCTATCTCGATTACGTCTAAAAGAAGATTTTCGTGAGCAAGCTACCCAGAACTGGGCCGGACATCGAATCGAGCTGTAGCATTGATGGATGGCAGCACCAGTCGAGGCTCAGGGAGGATAACTTCGTGAGTAAATTAGCTCGGACTGGCCTTGATATCACACGGACGGCCGCAAAGGCCAATACAACCCGGATTGAACCCTAGAGCTACCACATAGTCAATGCGAAGAGGGTGAGGAAGTGAACCCCTGTAGAATGCCACTCCGAACACCAGGAGAAATCTCAAGGCGTGAACTCCGCTCAAGGTGGAGAGTGAGGCGAATCAAACGCCGCACTGGAACTCCGATCATCTGGACTACGGCGTCAGTACGCTACAGACATGATGCCAGTTTCAGAAATAACATTCGGACACCTCGGTTGCTACAAGCCGCAATTCCGAAGTTATGTCAAGAAGGCCAACCTACAGGGTCTCACGCAACCAAATAAGAAAAAGTAGTCATCCTGGTTGGTGTAGTTGAAGGAACATCTTACATCAACGACAAGATCCAAGATTCACCGACGCCGCACGACCAACGAAGAGTCATCAGCTGACCGAAGATGAGAGTAGAGAGAGAGGGAGAGTAATTCTCCATAAAACCAAAGAAAAAAATCAGGCCCGGTCGCGCGCTTCGCGCGCTCCCCAAAGGGGGTATGACCGGTAGGGGTTGGTGGAATTGGATGTGACCCATTACGGGTCGCACCAATAACTTCCCGACCATTTGTTTTTTCTTTCATTAATTTTTTTATTATGTATTTATTCAATCTTTTTCTCACATTTCTCCGAGGAAATACCCATAGAAGACAAGAAAATCCGTGCGCGTGCTCGCACTCACACACACTCCCATGCACATACATCGCCGTATTCCGCATCGAGAAAAGATGTAAATTATCAGAAAAGTAAAATTGTTTCTTGAATGTATATCGATTTCGAAAAAAGCTAGTGAACTGCTGATTAAATGTCTTCCAGTATTCCATGATTTGTGCGTTATATCAAGATTCATCGTTTCTAACAAAAAAAACTTGAAATCGCATCGTTATGCACGGAGAAATGGTCTCGTTTACAAAAAAACGCTAATTTTCGACTTTTTTCCAAATGTTTTTTGGAAAAAACTGGAGAAACGCTGAGACGATCGTCTCCATAATCTAATCAGGTTCAAGTCACATGAAAATACAGCGATTAAAAAAAAAAGTCAAATCGCATCGTTTGTTCAGGAGGAATCGTGGCACAAAATTTTTGTCACAGACGTACGTACACACATACACACATCCACACATACAGGCAGGTACCTGAAACGGGTCAGAAGTGGTTCCAAAGGTCATGAAACGTGGAGAAATGCTTACATTTCCACATTCGATTTTCGGGGTCATTACAATAACTTCCTCCCTTCGGNGAAAAATTCCTTTTCTAATTAAGATATTTCCATAGTTTTACTAAAAGTAAAATGAATGTTCAGTATTAATTTCAGTAGACTGTGAAATGCCTACCTCACCGGACACGAGACTGAGTAAGTCTAAGCGAACTTGGGCGAAGGGCAAGGCCAAGTCATTCCTATTTAGCGTTGTTTATATTTGTATTACAATTCGCCCAGTATTATTTCTTTAATTACTCATTAATCAGTTCGTTCCGTTGAGATCAGTAGGCCGGACTAGTATGCGCTCTCAGAGTAGAATATAAGCGCCACGAAAACAAAAAGCCCAGAAGGTAACCACCCGAAAGGCTTATCCCGAACATCAAGCAGCTCTCATGACTGACCACTGACAAGACTGAACCCTAAATGTTCACACAAAAGTAAACGTAGTCCAGTAATAGAACGAGGTTACAATGAATGAAAATAAAAAAAAAATGAATCCAATACACCGGAAGTGTGAGCCAGAGTCGGAGAGGAGTGAAGGAGAGGGTTACCCTAGTCTGGGGCGGGGGCATGTGACGTGGCGGCTGACCGCACGTCCTAATTATAATAATAATGATATCGACAAGGCTCTCTCTTCACTCCTCTCCCTAGCGAACAGCTGGTAAAACAGATATTGCTGGTAAAACAGGTCAAGAATATGGGTCATGGGGCGTACGCGTGGGGGCAGCAGCTCCTAGACACTGCTGTCGTCACTCACAATACCGAATTATGATTGGCTGAGGCCGAATATACATGAAAATATAGGTCAACCGGACGTGATATAATCACTCTGGTTCCGACGTTCATTGCTGTTGCACACGTAGTTTTTAAGTGATTAGTTTTATAAGTTAATTAGTGTTAAGTTAGTGCAACATTAGTGGATAGGGATCAGGGCCACTTCCTGGACAACCAGGAAGATTATCAGGACGATTTCTGAGTGATCACAAGGCGATAAAGAGGGCGGAATACGGAGTTATACGAGCCGAACGTCTATATGAGTACGTTTACCCTTGTACTGACAGGTGTTCACAGACACGATACGTATACAGGGTGTATATTTATTGGTGGAGAACCTCCCGTCCACCAACGTAAAATGAACTCCTAAATACGGGAAAAATAATAAAAAAAATATTTTTTTAGCCGTTTTTTAGATAACTAATAATTAATGTAGGCCAGTGAAAGGATCGGGTTATGGCGCGCGATAGTTATCGAGGGAGTTCAAAAACTGAACATCAATGGTGCGTTAGAGTCACGCCGAAAGATGTGTGAGAACAGTTGAGTCGCTATTCTCCCGTCAATTTCGTATTGATGGCGGAAATGATGAGGTGAGCTGAGAGATGGCGCGCGTATGTAGTTTTCAAGTTGAATTGAATTTGTTTACAAAAGAGGTAAACGAAGCCAGATAATTCGTACAGCCTGAAAATAGTTTAATCAAATAAAATGTATGATTTATGCGGTCGAATAAATCATTAACCATTGATTTAAATCAACTTCATTGGTTCAAGTAAGCCATTTTCCTGGAAGTACGGGAAATTCACGGAAATGAAATGAATTGAATTTTGAAAGAAAAAACATTATGAGATTTTTGAATAAAGTAAAGGGACTTCTCTCATTACTGTTTCCTCTTCCAATGTACTTCACGAGCTCGAGAAATTATTGTAATCTTTCCGTAAATGAAACATCAAACTTTCATCTTCAAGTTTCATAGATTTTTACAATTCTGAAGGTTCTTAACGATTTGTCAAGGTCTTCGATGACGCAATCGCAGCGTCTTCATGTAACTTGGAGCTGCTTGGATTTTGGATGGGATCTATTCAGTTGTTCTGAAGTAAGAAAAAATAATAATTTATCTGTCAATCGATTGTGAGAAATGAGGAAAATTGAAAAAGAATATCTAAAGAATTGAGTGTCTTTCAAAATGACGTGCGTAAAAGACCGAAAGATGGTGAACACCCGTGAATAAATGGCCGTGAGTTAACAGTGTGATAATTTGAATGGAGTGGGAAAATGCGAAGAATCTTGATGGTAAGTATTGATTTTGTTTACTACAATAATTTTGAAAAAATCGGGACGCGAGATCGAATGTTACAGCATTTTTTATGCGTGAGACTCGCCGATTTTGGAAATGGGATGACTCATTCATTGGTTTCAATATTCATGATTTTTTTTTTTAATCAACTCTTCGATCATTTCCGCATAATGGACATCCTCTAGTAAATTATCCTCCATTATTGTGTCGTCCTGGTGGAACCAAAGAAGGTGATACCTGTAATGACAGTCGCTGGGGTATTTTAGGCGATAACAAGGGCGGCAGTTGTTGCGGCAGTCACTGCGGTAATTGCGGCGATATCAAGAGCGGCACTTGTCACTGCAGTCATTGCGGTAATTAAGGCGATAACAAAGGTGGCACTTATCGCGGGATTCACTGCGGTAATTGAGGCGATAACAAGGGCGGCACTTGTCGCGGCAGTCACTGCGATAATTGAGACGATATCGAGGGCGGCACTTGTCGCTGCAGTCATTGCGATAATTAAGGCGATAACAAAGGCGGCACTTATCGCGGGATTCACTGCGGTAATTGAGGCGATATCAAGGGCGGTACTTGTCACCGCAGTCACTGCGGTAATTGAGGTGATATCGAGAGCGGCACTTGTCGCGACAGTCACTGCGGCCATTAAGGTGATAACAAGGGCGTCACTTGTCGCGGCAGTCACTGCGATAATTGAGGCGATATCAAAGGCGGCACGTGTCACCGCAGTCACTGCGGTAATTGAGGTGATATCGAGAGCGGCACTTGTCGCGACAGTCACTGCGGTAATTAAGACGATAATAAGAGCGGCACTTGTCGCAGCAGTCACTGCGGTAATTGAGCCGACATCGAGAGCGACACTTGTCATCGCAGTCACTGCGGTAATTGAGCGATATCGAGGGCAGCACTCGTCACCGCAGTCACTGCGGTAATTTGGGTGCAGATGGGCACCCTAAGCGGAAAGCTATGAATTAATTATCTATTCAGATTATTTCAATTCGACAATTTTTTGGTTCCATTCTGTAAGGTCTTATCCAAGATACTTTTTATCATAATCATCAGGACGAACAAACATAATGTCAAAATTCGTAGAAATTCGTAGAAATCTCCAACAATTGATTTTGACGATTGAGAATCAATTTGATATAATTTTGAGTTGATGAAGTATCTCTACAAGTCTGTATCATTTTGAGAAGAATGAATCTTCCCTTTAAAAACTGATTTATAATTATTTGAATTATTTTTCAATCATTTTAAATTCATTGCAGAATAATGGCAGACTCCTTCAAAGTTTTCAAAGTCAAATTTTTGGATTTCTGCCAGTGTATTTTTAATATTTCTTTCAGTTTCTTGATTTCATTACGACTGAGCTCGAATGTATCGCCTCAATTATCGCAGTGACTGCGGCGACAAGTGCCGCCCTTGTTATCGCCTTTATTACCGCAGTGACTGTCGCGACAAGTGCTGCTCTCGATATCACTTCAATTACCGCAGTGACTGCCGCGACAAGTGCCGGTCTCGATATCACCTCAATTACCGCAGTGA
Source organism: Diachasma alloeum (assembly GCF_001412515.2). Taxonomy (NCBI): domain Eukaryota; kingdom Metazoa; phylum Arthropoda; class Insecta; order Hymenoptera; family Braconidae; genus Diachasma; species Diachasma alloeum. The sequence continues at coordinate 253,994 of NW_021680691.1, read as the reverse complement.
CTGCGGTGACAAGTGCTGCCCTTGACATCGCCTCCATTACCGCAGTGACTGCCGCGACAAGTGCCGCCCTTGTTATCGCCTTAATTACCGCAGTGACTGCTGCGACAGGTGCCGCTCTCGATATCACCTCAATTACCACAGTGACTGCGGTGACGAGTGCCGCAATTGATATCGCCTCAATTACCGCAGTGACTGCCGCGACAAGTACCGCCCTTGTTATGGCCTTAATTAGCGCAGTGACTGTCGCGACAAGTGCTGCTCTCGATATCACCTCAATTACCGCAGTGACTGCTGCGACAAGTGCCGCTCTTGATATCGCCTCAATTACCGCAGTGACTGCGGTGACAAGTGCCGCCTTTGTTATTGCCTTAATTACCGCAGTGACTGCCGCGACGAGTGCCACCCTTGTTCTCCCTTGTTATCGCCTTAATTACCGCAGTGACTGTCGCGACAAGTGCTGCTCTCGATATCACTTCAATTACCGCAGTGACTGCCGCGACAAGTGCCGGTCTCGATATCACCTCAATTACCGCAGTGACTGCGGTGACAAGTGCTGCCCTTGACATCGCCTCCATTACCGCAGTGACTGCCGCGACAAGTGCCGCCCTTGTTATCGCCTTAATTACCGCAGTGACTGCTGCGACAGGTGCCGCTCTCGATATCACCTCAATTACCACAGTGACTGCGGTGACGAGTGCCGCAATTGATATCGCCTCAATTACCGCAGTGACTGCCGCGACAAGTACCGCCCTTGTTATGGCCTTAATTAGCGCAGTGACTGTCGCGACAAGTGCTGCTCTCGATATCACCCCAATTACCGCAGTGACTGCTGCGACAAGTGCCCCGCTTGATATCGCCTCAATTACCGCAGTGAATCCCGCGATAAGTTCCGCCTTTGTTATCGCCTTAATTACCGCAGTGACTGTCGCGACAAGTGCTGCTCTCGATATCACCCCAATTACCGCAGTGACTGCTGCGACAAGTGCCCCGCTTGATATCGCCTCAATTACCGCAGTGAATCCCGCGATAAGTTCCGCCTTTGTTATCGCCTTAATTACCGCAATGACTGCGGCGACAAGTGCCGCTTTCGATATCGCCCCAATTACCGCAGTGACTGCCGGGACAAGTGCCGCCCTAGTTATCGCCTTAATTACCGCAGTGACTGTCGCGACAAGTGCTGCTCTCGATATCACCCCAATTACCGCAGTGACTGCTGCGACATGTGCCGCTCTCGATATCGCCTCAATTATGGCAGCGACAAGTGCCGCCCTTGTTATCGCCTTAATTACCGCAGTGACTGTCGCGACAAGTGCTGCTCTCGATATCACCTCAAGTACCGCAGTGACTGCTGCGACATGTGCCGCTCTCGATATCGCCTCACTTATCGCAGCGACAAGTGCCGCCCTTGTTATCGCCTTAATAACCGCAGTGACTGCCGCGAAAATGCCGCCCTTGTTCTCCCTGGTTATCGCCTTAATTACCGCAGTAACTCTCGCGACAAGTGCTGCTCTCGATATCACCTCAAGTACCGCAGTGACTGCTGCGACATGTGCCGCTCTCGATATCGCCTCACTTATCGCAGCGACAAGTGCCGCCCTTGTTATCGCCTTAATAACCGCAGTGACTGCCGCGAAAATGCCGCCCTTGTTCTCCCTGGTTATCGCCTTAATTACCGCAGTGACTGTCGCGACAAGTGCTGCTCTCGATATCACCTCAATTACCGCGGTGACTGCTGCGACAGTGCCGCTCTTTTTATCGCCTCAATTACCGCTGTGAATCCCGCGATGAGTTCCGCCTTTGTTANCCTCAATAACCGCAGTGACTGCCGCGAAAATGCCGCCCTTGTTCTCCCTGGTTATCGCCTTAATTACCGCAGTAACTCTCGCGACAAGTGCTGCTCTCGATATCACCTCAACTACCGCAGTGACTGCTGCGACAAGTGCCGCTCTTGATATCGCCTCAATTACCGCAGTGAATCCCGCGATAAGTTCCGCCTTTGTTATCGCCTTAATTACCGCAATGACTGCTGCGACAAGTGCCGCTCTCGATATCGCCTCAATTACCGCAGTGACTGCGGCGACAAGTGCCGCCCTTGTTATCGCCTTAATTACCGCAGTGACTGTCGCGACAAGTGCTGCTCTCGATATCACCTCAATTACCGCAGTGACTGCTGCGACAAGTGCCCCCTTGATATCGCCTCAATTACCGCAGTGAATCCCGCGATAAGTTCCGCCTTTGTTATCGCCTTGATTACCGCAATGACTGCAGCGACAAGTGCCGCTTTCGATATCGCCTCAATTACCGCAGTGACTGCCGGGACAAGTGCCGCCCTAGTTATCGCCTTCATTACCGCAGTGACTGTCGCGACAAGTGCTGCTCTCGATATCGCCTCAATTACCGCAGTGACTACCGCGACAAGTGCCGCCCTTGTTATCGCCTTAATAACCGTAGTGACTGCCCCGACAAATGCCGCCCTTGTTCTCCCTGGTTATGGCCTTAATTACCGCAGTGACTGTCGCGACAAGTGTTGCTCTCGATATCACCCCAATTACCGCAGTGACTGCTGCGACATGTGCCGCTCTCGATATCGCCTCAATTATGGCAGCGACAAGTGCCGCCCTTGTTATCGCCTTAATTACCGCAGTGACTGTCGCGACAAGTGCTGCTCTCGATATCACCTCAATTACCGCAGTGACTGCTGCGACAAGTGCCGCTCTTGATATCGCCTCAATTACCGCAGTGACTGCCGCGACAACTGCTGCCGTTGTTATCGCCTAAAACACCGCAGCGACTGTCATTACAAAAAAATCATGAATATTGAAACCAATGAATGAGTCATCTCATTTCCAAAATCGGCGAGTCACACGCATAAAAAATGCTGTAACATTCGATCTCGCGTCCCGATTTTTCCAAAATTATTGTAGTAACAAAATCAATACTTACCATCAAGATTCTTCGCACTTTCTCACTCCATTCAAATTATCACACTGTTAACTCACGGCCATTTATTCACGGGTGTTCACCATCTTTCGGTCTTTTACACACGTCATTTTGAAAGACACTCAGTTCTTTAGATATTCTTTTTCAATTTTCCTTATTTCTCACAATCGATTGACAGATAAATTATTATTTTTTCTTACTTCAGAACAACTCAATAGATCCCATCCAAAATCCAAGCAGCTCCAAGTTACATGGAGACGCTCCGATTGCGTCATCGAAGACCTTGACACATCGTTAAGAACCTTCAGAATTGTAAAAATCTATGAAACTTGAAGATGAAAGTTTGATGTTTCATTTACGGAAAGATTACAATAATGGCTCGAGCTCGTGAAGTACATTGGAAGAGGAAACAGTAACGAGAGAAGTCCCTTTACTTGATTCGAAAATCTCATAATGTTTTTTCTTTCAAAATTCAATTCATTTCATTTCCGTGAATTTCCCGTACTTCCAGGAAAATGGTTTACTTGAACCAATGAAGTTGATTTAAATCAATGGTNGGAGACGCTCCGATTGCGTCATCGAAGACCTTGACACATCGTTAAGAACCTTCAGAATTGTAAAAATCTATGAAACTTGAAGATGAAAGTTTGATGTTTCATTTACGGAAAGATTACAATAATGGCTCGAGCTCGTGAAGTACATTGGAAGAGGAAACAGTAACGAGAGAAGTCCCTTTACTTGATTCGAAAATCTCATAATGTTTTTTCTTTCAAAATTCAATTCATTTCATTTCCGTGAATTTCCCGTACTTCCAGGAAAATGGTTTACTTGAACCAATGAAATTGATCTAAATCAATGGTTAATTATTTATTCAACCGAATAAATCATACATTTTATTTGATTAAACTATTTTCTGGCTGTACGAATATCTGGCTTCGTTTACCTCTTTCGTAAACAAAGTCAATTCAACTTGAAAACTACATACGCGCGTCATCTCTCAGCTCACCTCATCATTTCCGCCATCAATACGAAATTGACGGGAGAATAGCGACTCAACTGTTCTCACACATCTTTCGGCGTGACTCTAACGCACCATTGATGTTCATTTTTTGAACTCCCTCGAAAACTATCGCGCACCATAACCCGATCCTCTCATTGGCCTACATTAATTATTAATTATCTAAAAAACGGCTAAAAAAGATTTTTTGTGTTATTTTTCCCGTATTCAGGAGTTCATTTTACGTTGGTGGACGGGAGGTTCTCCACCAATCAATATACACCCTGTATTCTCCGTGATAATTAATATATTCATATTTCGGCACAATTAAGTGCCGCAATATTCCTTCAGAATATTGTCTAATAATTTAGCCGAACATCTGCAACACATTTAATACTGAAATCATATATTTTTAGATCGATCATAACATTGATCACCGGCAATTTCATGTGCCACGTGCCTCATATGTAAATCCACTCACATCGTTGTGAGTTTTGATAAAAACCGAACAATATTATACTTGAACGATAGTTAGAAGTGGCCGGAATCATTTCCATACAATATTTATTGTTTATTATTGATATTATAATTAATATCAATCATTGAATATTACATATGGCAATTGCCACGACGGCGGCCATCTTGATTTCCAGACAAACGGGACTCTGGGTAATATTGTGTGGTGAATATTCTGGGGATTTCTAGTTACACATTAGCGACGCTCTAGGGAACTAAATTCCCTAAACTTTTGAATTGTAAAGAGCGCGCTAATTTGAATCCTGAACATCTGGACAACATCAAATTATACCGAACAGCGAATGCTATTGCATAATACCGAACAATCAATAAATAAACCAAACAATTAAAGAATAATCCGAACAATTATATCACAATTTGTAATATTGGCCGAATAATAATCATTTATTATTTAATAATCAAACATTATCGATTAAAACACAATTACCTGATTATTATCCATGACTGATAATTATCACGAGCGACAATTGTTGTTATTTGGTCAATATGATAACAAATATCATACGCGCGCGTAAACTGAACGATTGTATTTGAGGAGAGGAAACAATATATCATCTTGTTATTCAATTATAATTTTGGCATTTTTGACAACATTATTTCCAACATAAATTTCACCCAAATACATACAATCGATTCATTCATTTAATCTCATAAACCCGAACAGAGCACCGAACATTATTGAATATTGGCCCGAACAGAACAGAACAGTAGCCCGAACAACAGATATAGTACACGAGGCAGTAGAGGGGAGAGCACGTTGAAGTCCTGAATTGTCACCGAGGGTTTCAGCATAGTACTCTAGCTGTCTTGTGGTTATTTAAGAACGGAGCGTGGGTAATTCTAATTAGGGTTTTGCCCTCCCCGTCACACTCTTCAACGAAAAAAAAAAAAGATCACTGATTGATTATTCCTAGAATAGAGCTTATCTCATACGTAATTGACTTATAAATAATCGATATTTACGTCACAGGTAGCGACATCATTCGATATTTCTCTCATAAAATATTTTACAAAACGCTTGGGATGAGCGAGTATGACAAGTAGACATCTTGAATGCGTAGCTTAATGTCAGGAAATTGATATAACTTTAGCTATATTCCCGTCTTTCGCTCGAAAATCATTAGCATTCCTTTGCAAATATACAGAAAATCAACCAATTTGCTCACATTAAATGATAAATTGAGGATGTGATCGTAATTCTAGCATGATTTACGTTTTACGTTGGAAATATGCAATACACTTGACTAGGCATAATTTAGCACCACTTTAATATCAATCCAGCATGACATTTCACTCACGATCACTCTTAAATGTTCAATTTCATTACATACCTGACATTGCCAATGCCCTGCCCCTGTATGATCTTCCATCCGCTGAGTATTTGACCATAGTTTGGCGGTCTCGAAATTGGACACCACTTGAAAGTTCAACACTAATGGTGTTATTGTACCAGAGAACTAAGCAATACATTTTTTCCCAATCTCCACTTTAAGTCCTTACTTTTATTTTTATTCGTCCTTTTTTCTTTAGATGAAGAATAGAAAAAGTAATCTCTTGTCTGAATGTGTGACGATGTTGACAGCGATTAAAATGACAACTGTGATATTGCCATGGCGATGATAATATAATTGAAAAAAAAAAATGAACGTATTGTGTGAAGATGAACGATGTCTTTTTTTTTATGAAAGCGTTGGAGATCTTCAGAGAATAGATTCAACATTGCTTTTAATAATCAATTTTTATGACTCTTGCAAGATCGATGGAGGTTTTTAGAAAAACCATTATTAGGCTGTCATTTAATTTCAGTTCATTGAACTATCGAACGATAAATATGCAAATAAAATAAACGAACATTTCTCAACGAACAGCTGAAGAAATCGAATCAATTTGCTACTTTCGAGTTGCACCATCAAGATCAATCATATTTACGTTATTACTCATTGAATATCCATTGCATAGAAAAGTCTTACGAATTAAATGGAATCAAAATTATGATTCTACGTCAAATATCCTATGAACTGTCGCATTTCTTTTCAGTAAATCAAACGAACCACGCAAGTGGCTATAGACATGTTGATGGCCGCTCTGTACATTCTTAGCGTGATTAGCAACAAAAATATTATTGACCGATGCCAAAAGGGAGAAATGTTCCATTTTTTACTTAATTTTTTTCATGTATAATTGACAAATAATGAGGGAAGACAAAAAATTTAAGAAAAACATGTAATTTTGCCGATTTACATGATTATTAATAGCATAAATGACATTTTCATTCTTGATCATCAAGTATCCATTGCATAGAAAAGTCCCAGGAATTAAATTAAATCAAAATTTTGGTTCTACGTCAAATATCATATGAACTGTCGCATTTCTTTTCAGCGAATCAAAAGAACCACGCAAGAAAATGGCTATAGTCATGTTGATGGTCGCTCTCTCTACATTCTTGGCATGATTAGCAACAAAAATATTATTGACCGATGCCAAAAGGGAGATATGTTCCATTTTTTACTTAATTTTTTTCATGTATATTTGACAAATAATTAGAGAAGACAAAAAATTGCAGAAAAACATGTCATTTTGCCGATTTACATAATTATTAATAGCATTAATGATAATTTCATTGTTGATCATCAAGTATCCATTGCATAAGTGACATACACAAAAGTGAAAAATGGTCTGCTTTCAATTCAATTTTTTTTTGTATAATGGAAAAAAATTAAACAATGAAAAACCGGGAAAATTTTGCATTTTGTCGATTTACAGGATGATTAATAGTATTAATGATATTTTCACTGTTGATCTTCAAGTATCCATTGCATAGAAAAGTCTAAATAATTGAACGGACTAAACATTTTGATTGTATTTGAAATATCGTATGAAGTATAGAATTTCTTTTTTGTAAATCACAAGTACCACACCAGTACGTTGCTATAGACATGTCGATGGCCGCTATCTGCAGATACTTGAGATGATTAACAACAAAAGTATTATCTACTTGTGACACAAAAGCGGATAATTTTTTGTTATCTTTAATTGAAAAAAAAATTAACAATAAATAAAAAATTTCGGAAAAACTTGGCATTTTTTCGATTTACATGATCATTAATAGTATCAGTCATATTTTCATCGTTGATCATCAAGTATCCATTGCATAGAAAAGTCTCAAGAATTAAATGGAACAAAAATTTTGATTGTATTTGAAATATCTTATGAATTGGCGAATTTCTTTTCTGTAAATCAAAAGTACCATACCAATAAGTGGTCATAGACATGTCGATGGCTGTAGATAGCTGTGACACAAAAGCGGATAATGTTCTATTTTTCGTCGTCTTTAATTGAAAAGTAAATTAAAAAGGAAGAAACAACTGGACACTTTTTCGTTGTACATAATTTAGGTTTTGGTTTTGGTCCATTTTTATCAATTCCTAAGACTTAGAAATGATGTAATTTCTTCTTTCCTCTCACATCCTGTTGCATATATTGATACGATGAAAATCAAAACGAAGAATATATTCAGTTCGAGATTGTGTTATCGTGGATCACTTCTAAGTTAGCATCAGAACGACTAATTGGTAATATATTGAACACATAATGGAATGGGGATTGTTCATGATCGCTGCTCCATTTTGAAGATTATTTTTAACAATTGAACAAAATTTGACTTTTGACAATATCGTCAAAATTGGATAATTTATGAAGATTCTGAACATAGCAAATGGAGATTGGCGACTGGATGCAATTCAAAGTTAACGAAATTGTCATTTGTGACATGAAACGGGTTCAAACTTGGAAATTTAGTTATTGTCACTTGTTATTTAGTTGAAAATTCATAAGTATCCTCATGTTTTGCCAAAACTTCAGGAACTCTACGAATGGTCAATTTACACAACAGTCACGACTTGAAATACAACGTGTTTTAATTAATTAAGAAAACAATTTTTTTATTGCAAAGTAGCTTTTACAGGAATGTATTTCGGAGTGTACTGTGATAAGTTTTATTACATATTATAAAAACTTGATGAATAATGGAAATAACATCGAACATTGACGTTTGTGTGGGCGAGCCAATATCAATCAGTAGTTTCTTTATATTGTTGCATTCTTCTCACTTTGGAAGGAGCGGTGAAGGGCAGAGATAGGAATATGCATTCACTGACAAGTTTTTTGGCAATTAATAAATAATTCTTCAGTACGTAAAAGCCCATAACTATTTCCTCTTTGCCTTAGTTTTCTTTTCAAAATATCAATCTCGTTCTTAGTTAAACCGAATGTGTCTTCATCAGTTGTCACTTTTTCATATACCTGTTTCATAAGTCTTGATGACAGTGTAGAATCATTCATCGTGGGTATGTACACTTTACGGTTGTTTGCATATTTTTTGAATTTTTGAATTGTTTTTACACTTTTGATTCCTACTTCATTCTCGATAATAAACCGCAAATAGAGTGATACAACTTCACGAGGCAGCAGGGACTCGTCTGTTCGACGTCTGACATTTTCCGCAAACTTTTTGGCCGTGTTATCTCGCAACTTGTCACTTGCAAGTTGGTTCATTTCTCGAACAGTTGGATCATCGGGGTGATGAATCTCATCCTTATTGTCTTTCCAGAAATTAAATTTCCATGTTTGATGACGTTTGACAATGGGATCTAAGTTCAATTCAATGTGGAAACTTGGGCGTTTTTTGATGCTTTTACAAGAACAATGTCCCGCATTCTTCCCGTACTCAATCCAGCGTCTCGTCGCAAAATTAACGGCTTCGTTATAGTTAAGGCCACAATTGAAGCCGGAATGGAAAATCTATGGAAATGTTATGATGATATCTCCCGGGCTTTGTACCACTCTGATTCTTTTTATTTTATGCTTTTCAAAAAAGTCTGAGCCGAAAGGACACATCTTGTGACGGAGAAATTTCGCACAGGTAAACTCAGGATACATACTTGAGACAATATTGTCAAAACGGAGTCCGTCTTCACGCGGTATGAAGTACCATATTTGTGGCTTCCCGTGAAGATGTACATTTATGGAATATGCATCATAATCCTCAGTATGGCAACCAAATGATGACATCCAGCTGCCTACATAACAGTAGGGAGTGTGAATTCCACTGACTAATTCTCCACTGGGTGTCTTTGCCAGGTCTAAAATTGATTTTTCGTCATTCAGGCCCGTTAGGTAGCGCCTACTATAGCTGTCTTGAGGGAAGCTAAATGGCGTTTAACAGACCAGGTCTGTTAACCGAAGCACAGGTATGGTTAACTCGAGTTAGCAGCCCTAGGACAATAAAAACATACAGTTTCTAGATGGGCAACCCACAAAACCTTCGTAGGAATACAACATGAAGTGTGCGGTTATCGCTGTCACTTGCTTGAAAACTCGGCGGATCGTTCACCACTAATACGATGCGCCACCGTCATTGCCGATGACATCAGGAGTTGTTATTCCGTTGCTAGGGAGTCAGTCGTAACTTGAGGGTTATATTGTCAAAATATTAGTTTAATAAAGAGATTATATTCACTTTCTCGTTATATATCTATTTTGAATAGATTATATATATATTTCTATTAAAATGTGATGAAAAATTTGAGTATGTTGTGAGAAGAAGAGGAACGATGAAAAAGAAAAGTTGTAAACTGTAGATGTTCACACGTTGATTTTCTCATGAGAATAAATTTAGAAAAATGATTAATCCTTCTTTTTATTCTTTCAATTTGTTGCAATTTCCATTTCAGGAGGAGGAAGATTTCCATTCTCATCTAGATGTTTTTTGAATGTTTTTGACAGACTCCGTGAATTACAACTTTTGCATTCGTTCTTTCGAATCTCAATTTAGGATTTTGCATCTCTTTTTCTTCAATATTTTCTCTTCACTTGTCATTTCGTTTTTCTACAGTGGGGGGGGCCTTCGCCCCCCGCAACCCCCCCCACCGGGGCCTGCGGCCCCTGGACCCTGCTTCTGCGCCCCCTCCCCTTCCCCTCCCCGTCACCTTCAACGGGCCTTCATGACAAAAAATAGTATGTGTCATACGGACCGTGACGTCGGTTTGCGATTCGTGTGAGTTAGCAGCACTCATCGCAAACCTCCGTCTACGGTCCTAATGACACAATATACTATCAAACTATTCAAATTCCATACAGGAATCTTTCGGCAAAGAGAGAAATCGATATCGGCCGCGTAGAGAGCGTGGCTAGTGGTCAAATTTGCCCAATATTCATTCTCATACTCATTGATATTATCAAAATGACGCTCAGTTTTTGATACTTGGTCAACATAATCCCCAAGCGTCATTGTGCGAGATTTAATTGGTAGTGCAGATATTAAATAGCCCTTATCGTTTCTTTGAATCAACTGCTTGATGGGTTCTATTGACAAACAGGAGGAGCACGTATACGAGCAAAACCTGGATCAAAATAGTTTTCATCCAAGTAACCCATATAGTTTTTAAAGTTGCTAAATTCCTCGAATGTGGGTTTCAGAATGGTCTCGTCGTGCATTATAAATGTTTCGGCCATGGTGTAAAAAAAAATAGAAAGTGGATTCTACAAAAGTTGAATAATTCAATGTTTTTGACACAAAAAGTAATGTTAATATGTACTAAGGCAAAGGTAACAAGTGTAGTTCGCTCTATTTCTGACCATCAAATGAATTGAATTAGCTTAATTGGACGTGAATAAGTGACAGCCGACATGTTTATAAACACTGCAGATGGACATATCTACGTCAATTTTATCAGTTTGCAAAGTTTGCCAGGAAAACGGCCGTTTTTGTCAGTCACTTCTTTCAATCAATTTTGTTTATTTCAAATTAATGAAAAGAGAGAAAATGAAATAAATTAATCACCAAGTATCCATTGCATAAAAAGGTCTTAGAAATTAATCAGTATACAAGTTTTTATTATATCTCTAATACTGTATGAACTGTTCAAGTTCTTTGCAGAGAATCAGAATTCCTCTCAATAATTAGTGGCCTTACGCGTAAGCAAGTGTCTAGACATTCGGATGGGTATATCTGTAGAGAGCACCTATGGCCAATATCTATAGATACTTACATGCGAGTCTACGAAACCCATGATTGGGCATTGGCAAATAAAGTAGTGCAGCCCTGGGGGGTCAAGTGGGCCATCAAAACCTTTGAACCCTTCGAGGCACCGGGACCAGACGGGATCTACCCAGCCCTATTACAGGAAGGGATAGAGACTATCACAGGACCCCTAACCAAGATACTCAGAGCTAGTATAGCCCTGAAACATGTCCCTAGTGTGTGGAATGAGACTAGGATAATATTCATTCCCAAGCCGGGAAAAACCGGTTATATAAAACCAAAAGACTTCCGTCCTATAAGCCTCACATCCTTCATCCTGAAGACCCTGGAGAGGCTGGTGGATAGACACATCAAGGCCGGGCCCTTGGCTGACAGACCCCTCTCCCCCTGTCAATATGCATACAGAGAGGGAAGATCAACAGATACCGCCTTACATCACCTGGTGGGACTGATTGAGGGACAACTGGCGGTCAAGGGTTTTGCCATAGGCGCCTTTCTGGATATTGAGGGGGCTTTTGATAGCACTTCGAATCCGGCTATAGAAAAAGCCATGGAAGAACGACAGGTGTCCAAGACTATCATTGCTTGGACACAAAACATGCTGAAAAGCAGAAGACTGTCGGCAGGACATGGGAGGGCATGTGTGGAGGGACGTCCGACTAGGGGCTGTCCGCAGGGGGGAGTTCTCTCGCCCCTGCTATGGAACCTGGTTGTAGATGGACTTCTAAATCAACTAAGTGAGGCCGGCTTCCACGTCATCGGTTTCGCCGATGATGTGGCAGTTGTTGTGAAAGGCGGATTTCTGAGGGTGCTAAGGGACCTGATGGCAACAGCCTTCAATATCATTGAGGACTGGTGCAGGGTAACTGGCCTATCGGTAAATCCAGCCAAAACAACAATCCTGGTTTTCACCAGAAATTATAAACTGGAAAAGATCCAACCTCTGAAGCTAAATGGCGATATCATTGAGGACTGGTGCAGAGTGAAATATCTGGGTGTCCTCCTGGATAATAAACTCAGCTGGAAAGAACATATCTGTACTCAGAGAAATAAAGTGTTTGCCTCTATGTGGGCATGCAGGAGAGCTGTGGGCAGGACATGGGGACTCAATCCTAAAATGATGCTCTGGCTCTACCAAATAGTTCTACTTCCGAGACTGTTATACGCTGCGGTCGTCTGGTGGCCGAGGGTGAGTAAGACGGAAACAAGGAACCTGTTGAAAAGCCTACAGGGAACCTTCCTGAGGGCTGCAACAGGAGCCATGAAATCGACANCAGGGAAGCTTCCTGAAGGCTGCAACAGGAGCCATGAAATCGACACCTACTGAGGCGCTAGGAATAGCACTCAGTATCCCACCCCTCCACTTTAGGGTTGTGAGTTGTGCTACCACAACTGCATACAGACTAAGGTGCCAACTAAAATGGAAGATGACGGGCCAAGGCCATACAAGGCTTAGCCTAATCAATGATCGACCCTTCATAGGTAAGACGGATAGGATTCCTAGGAAGTATCAGATCAGGAAAACTTTCAGAACGAGTATACCACCCAGACAGGAGTGGCTAGACTCGAAACGTAAACCAGGACCAAGAGAGGACTACTGGTTTACGGACGGCTCTGGCTTCAATGAAAGTTTTGGGGCAGGCATCTACCGTCTGAAAGATGGCTTCGGAGAGAGTTTTCCGCTGGGCCATCATTCAACCGTCTTTCAAGCAGAGATGCTGGGCATACTTAAGTGTGCAGAGTATCTGAACGCGAGAGACACAAAAAAGATGAAAATATTCATCTGCAGTGACAGCCAGGCGGCGATACACGCCCTGGAAAAACCCACTACAGAGTCACAGGTGGTGTGGGAATGCATGCAGGCATTGGACACACTGGGTAAAAACAACCGGGTCACCGTAACCTGGGTGCCAGGTCACCATGGGATTCTGGGTAATGAAGAGGCAGATAAGCTGGCCAAGGAGGGTACAGAAAGTGTGCCCTCACACGGCCTGCTTGGCATGCCCTTCGCAGTGGGAAAAACTCTTATTAAAGATCATTTCCAGCGGGATCATGTCAGGCGAAAGTTGCGACCTGCAGACAAGCGAAACTGATTATGAGAGGGCAACTAAGCGTTAGGACCAGAAAGCTTCTGGAGCTGCACAGAGAGGATCTGAGGGTAGCAGTAGGGCTCCTCACGGGTCATACAGCTCTCAGAGCTCATCTGTTCAAGATGAAACTTGCAGAACAAGAAGACTGCAGACTGTGCGGNTAGCACTCCGTCGCTATAAAATCTGGGGCCAGGCTTTCTTGAAACCAGAGGACTTACAACAAGCGGCTGTCACCAGCCTTATTAGCCTAGTGAGAAACACAGGGCTGGGGCTGTGTGACTGAGCGAAACTAAGGCGGAAGTTACAAAAGATCGTATGAGTTAGGTGACTCTGGGCGCTTTAAATGACAAGCCGCACTTTTTCTATTCTATTCTATTCTTCTACGTACGAGTAAGATAATTAATTATTGACATAGACTATTAATTTCGGAAAAAGAAAGACCGCATTCCTCCGAATATTTCAATTGGAAAAAACATTGCCTTTCCTTCAACTTCTGAGGCTTTTCTCTTGAATGGATACGCGATGATTAACCAGAGAAATATCATTGATCTCGTTGAGAAGACTGTCATGCGGTATGACTCATCTAATAAATCGTTTGGACCAAAAGATATCTCGTTCGTCGACTTTTCTGAGTTACAGATCGGAATTTAATTGTTACGAAAATTAATCGAGAGCGTGGAGTCAAATGTATTTTTATTGTTACATTTTAAAATGTGAAATTTGGCAAAATAATCAGAAATAGTACCGTTATCTTTCGTTAAACAAATGGTTTTATGTATTTTATGGATAAATTTTTCGTCAGCGGCTATGAAGTATCAGTAGAGATTTGGAGTATCAATGGAGAGAAACAACTTTTTTCTAATGCAAGAAAAAAAAAATTATCATTCAATTTTGAATTTCTTTTTGGAAGTTTTGATAATAAAAATATATATCTATAGACATTAATAAATTTTATTTGTTTTTTGTTTCGGAGTACAAACATCGTCTATTAAAAAACGATAACATGACTATAGACATCCCATAGCCTCTGCTATTTCATTTTTGTCTAGAAATTTTCATCTCGATTGTGTTTGAAATTTTGTTTACGTATATTCAAAATTATAATATTACATTTAGAAATTTCATATAAGACTACAAAACTACAAGTGCCTCAGAATTGGACAGATGTTTATTTAGATTATTGTTACATCGTAACACCTGCGAAGGTCTGCTGCCGCGTTCACATGCTGGCGACAAGCGGCAGCGGCACGTTCCGGGCGCCGTTGTCGCTGGTATGTGCCCGCGCTGACGGTTATAGGTAGGCGGCAAATGGTGGCAGCACCTTCTCGTTCGACGGGGGGACGCACGCCGACGGACGCTATGGCGTCAGTTAGTAGAAACCAACACTGAAACGTGTATCGACCTCTAACAAATCTTAAATCGTATCGAGTCATTACGACTTTAAATAAATGAATCTAACGGGTTCAACAACTTGAAATCATTTAACAACAACTAGTGCACTAGTAAAACGAAATTTAATAGCAAGTGGCTTAAATTAACGATCGGACGAACGATTAACCAACGGCACGGAATCACACGATTTCGTGCCGCCACGTGGCACACAAGCCACGCTTCCAAGGACGCAATTAACGATTGCGCCAATTAACCCCCAAATCACCCTGCGTTATTGAAGTTTTAGTGTAGGTTAAGATGTTTATATGTGTGGACACGTGTTAACCGTTGTCGTAAACTACCAAATCACGAACAAATACATTGTGTTGTATGTATGTGTGTATGTGTGAATCGTCGTGTGTCACCGTCATTCGCAGTCATCTAATATCTCTCGTTGTGTATATCAATAAATCTGGGTTTTTTATGCCATAGGCTTTTTNATTATGTTGTGGCGATTGTGAATGTGTCTGACAAGTAATAAAACTGATAATTACCTTTATTCCTTATGAAATCGGTCCACAAACATAGAAATCTGAATTGACATGAATTATTATATACCTCAATTCTGTCTTGCAATTTTTTTTTAATGTTATAAATCAACGCAATTTCCACAAATTTTGTTCAAAATTTCACTTGGTCAGCAGTATTTACAAACAGTTGAAACAGATGAAGTACCGCACATCCGTGATACCAACATAACCTTGCGGAACCAATCACAGTCGTCTGTGCAGCTGTGTGTGAATGCATATCGTGTGTATTCGCTCTATCCATCAATTCTAAACATCTTGTGGCGGCAAAACCAATCACAGTAAAGAATTTCGGTTGAAAATTGTTTCTTTAAGATTTTTTCAATTCGAATAAAAGCGCTTCGAATAAAGCTTTGATTTTTAAATGGTTAATAAAACAAGGGTGGATTTTTTCTTACGCTGAAAAAAAGAAAAATTCAAGAAAAATGCACAATTTTGTTACGGAACATGAAAAAAGAATTGCACGGGAATAAATTCTAATAGACGAATCAATTGCTATTGAAATTGTAATGACAAAAAATAACGATTACCGGTGACTATGAAAGGTGTGTAGAGATTCTGACCTTTTTCGCAGGGGGATAGCTCGATCTATGGAAAAATGGCCCAATGAAACACTGTAGAATGATGTTGTTTAAAAAAAAAACGTCAATATTTGGAAAACAATAAATTCGTCTTTTATTCAATTAAAAAAATGTAAATTCTCTCATTTTTGTAGATTGATTGTATGAAAACAAAATTTCTGACAACAGCTGTATGTTTTTTTTTTGAAAAGTTTGTTATTTTTACGTCTCTGAGTGAGGCATTCCATGAAACATCGGCAATAATATTTCCTATTCTAAAGAATCGGTTGTTTTGCGATACTGACATTTTTTTAAAGATGGAAAAAATCGGCGTAACTGAACATCATTTGCAAAATAGTGTAGTTAGTCATAGCCCTTTTTTCTGTTACTTTTTCCGTTATACGTCACACTTTATTATAAAAATTAACGGATATTACAATGCGCAAAGACAACAAATTTATAAACTTAAAAGAAAAACTTCATTCAACGATGCCTTCGCCATAAAAATAGTTTTTGAAGTTTAGAACTCAACTCTGAGTATGTTTCCCACTTTTTTTTTTCAAAAACTATTTTTTTTCTAAAAATTGAGCAATTTTGCATAAAGACATGTCATTNTTCACTTGGTCAGCAGTATTTACAAACAGTTGAAACAGATGAAGTACCGCACATCCGTGATACCAACATAACCTTGCGGAACCAATCACAGTCGTCTGTGCAGCTGTGTGTGAATGCATATCGTGTGTATTCGCTCTATCCATCAATTCTAAACATCTTGTGGCGGCAAAACCAATCACAGTAAAGAATTTCGGTTGAAAATTGTTTCTTTAAGATTTTTTCAATTCGAATAAAAGCGCTTCGAATAAAGCTTTGATTTTTAAATGGTTAATAAAACAAGGGTGGATTTTTTCTTACGCTGAAAAAAAGAAAAATTCAAGAAAAATGCACAATTTTGTTACGGAACATGAAAAAAGAATTGCACGGGAATAAATTCTAATAGACGAATCAATTGCTATTGAAATTGTAATGACAAAAAATAACGATTACCGGTGACTATGAAAGGTGTGTAGAGATTCTGACCTTTTTCGCAGGGGGATAGCTCGATCTATGGAAAAATGGCCCAATGAAACACTGTAGAATGATGTTGTTTAAAAAAAAAACGTCAATATTTGGAAAACAATAAATTCGTCTTTTATTCAATTAAAAAAATGTAAATTCTCTCATTTTTGTAGATTGATTGTATGAAAACAAAATTTCTGACAACAGCTGTATGTTTTTTTTTTGAAAAGTTTGTTATTTTTACGTCTCTGAGTGAGGCATTCCATGAAACATCGGCAATAATATTTCCTATTCTAAAGAATCGGTTGTTTTGCGATACTGACATTTTTTTAAAGATGGAAAAAATCGGCGTAACTGAACATCATTTGCAAAATAGTGTAGTTAGTCATAGCCCTTTTTTCTGTTACTTTTTCCGTTATACGTCACACTTTATTATAAAAATTAACGGATATTACAATGCGCAAAGACAACAAATTTATAAACTTAAAAGAAAAACTTCATTCAACGATGCCTTCGCCATAAAAATAGTTTTTGAAGTTTAGAACTCAACTCTGAGTATGTTTCCCACTTTTTTTTTTCAAAAACTATTTTTTTTCTAAAAATTGAGCAATTTTGCATAAAGACATGTCATTTTTAGAAGAAAATAAATAACAAATTTTCAGTAGTAATATCATGAGACCCCCAAAATTATCGGCTATTTCCCGACAACTTCATTGCATAAGAGCAAATGTTTCAAATTTTGCGGTTAAAAAACCGCTGCAAACCACGGCACAAAAGTTGCTCGAATTGCTGTACGCAATGCCGTATAAGTTGCATTATTGCACTTAAAAAAACAAAACAAATAGAAAAACAAACATCATGTAGTTATTGAAATACTCGAAGGAGGAGTTGGAAAATGTAATGAAATTTTTGAAGGTCATCTTTGACGAATACTTGGAGAAGCACTTCGAGAAGTACTCGGAAAGGATACCGAGAAGTACTTGGAAAAGGACTCCGAGAAGTATTCGGAAAACTATTTCGAGATGTACTCAGTGGACTCCACGAAGTCCTTGGCGGGAAACGTACCAATATTTCTGATAAGCAGTAGTGCAGCCATTCAAAGAATATTGGAAATATCATCAAAATTAAAATTTTCCTCAATTGTTAAGAGTTTTTCGCACAATGGATGTCCGATGATTTTCAACAAAAATGATATTGTTCTTCACAAAAAATTTCATCTAAATTTTGCAATTGTTTTTCACCTTATTTTTGTAGGAAAATTCATCAGGTTTTCCCAGCCCCTCTCATAGTACATTACAAAAATATGGTGAGAAACAATAGCAAAATTTAGGTGATATTTTTTGTTAGAAGCAATGACATTTTTTTTATTATCGTCCGACATCCATTGTGTGAAAAACTATTAAGACTTGAGAAAAATTTCAATTTCGATGATATTTCTAATATTCTATGTATGGCTGCATGTCTTCCTTCTGCACTAGAAATATTTCCCAAAGTTTCCCGTCAAGGACTCCGTGGAGTCCTTCGAGTACTTCTCGGTATCCTCCTCCGAGGACTGTTCGGAGTCCTTCTCCGATTACTACTCGGAGTTCTCCTCTGAGTACTTCTCGGAATACTTGTCCGAGTATTTGTCGAAGATAACCTTAAAAAATTTCATGATATTTTCCAACTGTGTCGCGGACTCCGCGTTTTCCTTATGGAGTTTATAACCAAAAATCTCCATCTTTAACAAATACCATGGAACGTGCAGGACGACAGAGTTTGTTACCACCCAAGGCGATGCGTGTACCAGGGGTGCCGCCATTGTTGCTGGGGTGACTAGGGGGAACAGTGGATTTCGTGGCTATACAAAGATACAATTGACCAATAGAGATACCCAGTGTCTATGGAAACTGCGATCAGGCAATAAGTTAAACCACACCCATGGCTTGCTGTCGACGATCATAAGAACTCCATAAAATGCGTAAATTATGAGGGCTCGGTGACACTAAATGTGGGGACGCCGACTTCGAGACGCCCCTCCGGAACCACTTGAGGGTTACCACGGTCATAAAAATCAGCCTAATGGAAAAACTCATAATCAAGCGTTTCCAAATAGCCAGACCCAGCCTCTGTGGACCGTTGTTATAATGAGTAAGAAAATAATCACCGGAAAATGCAAGACTCGCACGTGCCCCGAAATACACCCGACCAGGTGTGAATTGAGATACTTCACGAGTGACATGAATGAATCGATAGTCACTTCCCCACTCATTGGTAAAACCACGATTTTCCACTCTATGCATTCAGCATTTTTGACTAGGCCAATTCTAATGAACACCGGATAATTCACCTGGAAGAAGGCATCACAATTCTCCAAGGTTATGCTCTAGCTTATCGCACGCTAAGAGGACATGACGTCATTCTATGAACACGTGCGCTCGTAAAAACCCAATGGATCGGAAATTATGGCGATTTCCACCCCATTATCACTCCCCCTCGATAGGCGTGCGTCATCATTACGAAGGGTCAAACTGAGATTCCGGGAATCATAAAAGGGGACCGATTCCTTGAATCACGCGTAGAACGCGAGCTCTGAGCTCACCCTCGCTTTTCCACCCTCTTGACCACGGATCAGCCCGGTGCAAGCAGAAGTCATAAAATAATATGAATACTCAGATTTGGCCATCGTCCGAGGACATCGGGTTGCCATGGACCCACCCCTACAGAATCCCTCATTACGGGTGGAGTCAATCAAGGATATATAAGGGCCGCCTCCGGACATCCAAGTCAGTTGGCAGTTACCAGGGCAGTTACTAGGCCAGTTAGTCGCCCAGTCAGTCGGCCAATTAGTCAGCAGTCAGTCAGTAGACAGTCGCAGTCGCAAAGCCCCAATTACTAAGAACGAGTCACCGAGAGTCAATTGCCGAATCAGTTCTTGGCCTGGCTCAAATCACGGACAGTGATTATTCACAATCTGCATATTTCGACTGCACTATTTTGGACTCAGCCGATTAGTGGACTCATCTCCACTAATCCCTCAACCCACTGTCTTGAGGGCAGTATTCGTCACGGAGCTGTAGATACTCGCCCCAACGACGTATTGTGGTCTCGTCGTTCAAGTGGCCACCTGGAGTCATTCTTTCGTGCAGCCCCAGGTAGTCGAATCTCCGTCTTACCTGTCTTTTCACCGGACAAGTGAACCTGCCGTTGTAAGTCAGCGCATCATCACAGAGAGTCACCCATCAACACTACTTGTCATCAAAGCCAGCTTTTCTTCCTGCTAGTAAGGGTCATCGGAGCGCAACATCACCGCGACTGAGTGATCACACCCACCCCAATTTTACCTGATCAACAACTGTAAGTTAATGCTAATTCGTTATCTATTAATTTTTTCCTTTTCTTTTCATTCCTTTCCAATTCTATTTCTCCAAAATTCTCCTCTCCAAGGTTTTATCTTGGGATCATTGTGGACAGCCTCTTTTTATCACAAATAAAAGCATTCTTTATGACATTGGAAGGGGTTCTTTCTCTTTGCGTGATCTCCATTTTTGACTCTCGCGCAATCCGCCATATTGCACCTTAGTGCTTTATCCCATGCAATCCGATCCCATCCTTTCTCCTGGTCTCTACCTGTTGTAATTGGTCACGGTCAGGACAGCCTTTGGGGTCACCTTTTGTCACTGATTTTCGCCCATCCCATAACCCAGAGATCGCAACAAAATTTTGGCGCCCGAACAGGGACTTGATTGTTATAAAACGGGAATATGGTAGGCTTACGCTCAGGAAAGAAAACTGTTCCGGTGGAACCAAAAAAGAAAACCACCACGAAATCTACGGAAAAGTCAAGTAGCGATGGCGACCTCCCTCAACGAACCGCTCCTCCAGTTTCAATTGAATCCAATATTAGCAATCTTGTCGCTCTCAGTGATGGAGACATGAGACCCGTCTCATCTCCAGAACGAGCCCCAGAGGTTGAATCTTCCGATCAGGAAGGAGACCCTACGTTGCAAACAATAACGTCAACCCCATTTATACATTTCGAAGATACCATTGTAAAAAAATGCGACGCTAAGGGTGCCGTCACTAATGTAGTGGACACTAGAACTACGCCCATTTCAAGCACAGGTGCTTATCCAAAGAAATTAAGAACAACAAATCCTTTTAGAGATCCCAGATCGCTTTTGAGTAATGAAATATTTCTAAAAAGATTAAAAGATCACAAAAACATCCCTATTGAGGAATTAGAAATTCTGAGGAAATTTATTCACACAGAACCCAGCGCAATAGCTGAAATTCACAAAGCTGGCGTCCTCGCTGAAGTTTATTTGCAGTGCAATAAATTCCTAGGACCAAACCCTAGGCCCAACGACAATCAGAGTAATCTAAATTCACTCGCACAATTGTGTCAAAATTATCCGACACTTCCTGAATCCTTGCAATCAGCAGATTACATTCCAACTTCAAACCCGAACGTTTCACTGACTTCGGAAACCGTTCAAGGGTTGACACGCATTCCAAGCCCAATCGCAACTTTAAATCCGAATCTCCCATCTATTCTTGAACCCGTTCAGCGGTTTAAGTCAACACTCAGAAACCCTCTGCCCTTCAGCCCTATTGTTTCTCAAATGATCGCCAGCGAAGAAACAACCCCTGTCATAAATTATGTTGAAAAATCATCAAGTACCAATGCAAGGAAAACTCCCAGTAATTCTCAATCGAGACAAAAAAGGTCGTTGGAAATTCAAGAAGACTTTGAAAGAATAGATTCAGCAGGCAGCGACTCTAGTTCGTATGCTCCTGTGAACCTGGACCAAACCCGACTGAGTAATATGAATACTCAAGCTTTTCATACTGCCCGATCATTCCAATCCAGTTATACATTAAAAACCCCTCCAAAAGTACATATGGTCCAAAATTCGGGATTGGCAGACCGAAACCAAGAAGACACTCTTTTTCCTATAAAAACTCCCATAACAATAAATCCCCATACAAGTGCACCCAATGACGTAGTGGGGAAACCCCTGTCATTTATGCCCCAGTACACGGGCCCCCTTTTTAAAGACCATGTAAAAACCAGCACAGGCCAACCTTCAAGGGCAGGTACACTACCTGATCCATTTCGCCCTATGGGTTTCGCCCCAATTTCTTACGCCATCACACAAGGTACTACTGTTACATTGCAGGATGCACTCTCCGCCATTCCCGAATTCGAAGGTGACCCTTCATGTTTTTCGGAATTTTCCGAGGGATGCGAAGAAGCAAAAAATATGGTGGATTCAAATATGGAATCCAATTTAACCAAATTAATAAGGAATAAATTGAAAGGCCCCGCTAAAAATGCTATACAAGGTCGGCAGTTTCATTCTGTCAACGAATTAGTCACATTCTTACAAAATTTGTTCGCTCCTATCGAGTCACTCGCTCAACTGCAGGGTAAATTGGGACGTTTGATGCAGGAAAAACATGAACCCGTTGTTGTTTACGGTAACAGAGCCCGTCAATTAATGCTCAGTATTTTCAACGCGTATGCTAGAAACGGTGGTTCTCAAAGAAGTTTTAAGGTCGACACAGAGCAAGAAACAATCCGTTGTTTCACTCGAGGGTTAAAATATGGCTTGAAAGTCAATCCTGTTAAGTGTTTGAATTTAGATGTCGCAATACGTGAGGCAATTGCAGCCGAAAAAGAAAAACAGGCGCGAGACGAGTTACACGGGAATATACCGACTTCTCACTGGCCTCAAAATAGGGACAATAACAATCAAAAGAATAGGAAAGATTTTAGAAAACCTGGAAATCCAAGAATAAACACTATCCAAGAAGAAAAATTTTGCGAATTTTGCAAAAAAACCAGACACACTGAAGAAAACTGCTGGGCAAAGCACGGTTATCCAAAAACCATAATATGTTCGTTTTGTAAAAACAGAGGTCATTCGATCCAAGAATGTCGTAAACGAAAATATCAAGAGGCAAGGGCCCAGCGCGAAAGAGAAACCCGACAACAATATTCGGGAAACGAGCATCGCCCCTCCACGTCCGGCGTGCGTACGGAGGAGAAGGCAGCCAATTGCGCCACCCGAGCCAATCAGCCCCTCGAAGAAATTTCAATATATTCAATATAAATACGTCTAGTACACCTACAATAATTTTGAAAAGACCAAATAATAAAGTACCGTTCACTTTAATGATAGACACAGGAGCCGAAATTAATCTAATTAAACAGTCGGCGTTAACCCCGGATGATAAAATAGATTCGTCTGAAATTATTCAAATTAACGGAATAGCCTCAAGGGGTCTGCTCACACTGGGGACAGTCTCTATCCCTATGTTTGGACAAAACGTTTGTTTTCACGTAGTGGGAAACGAGTTGGCAACTCAACAAGACGGAATCATAGGCACGCCTTTTCTCACCTCCCAATGCGCTAAAATTAATTACCTCACAAAGAAACTTGAATTAAAGGATAGAGAACTTTCCTTTTATACCCAAGATATTATTATCCTTCCACCTAGAAGCAAGAAAATGATTTTCCTGACAGTCGCCGATGACTCCCCAGCGGTGGGTTATCTTCCCCGAATGCCGCTCGATGACAAAGTATTCATAGGGCAAGCTCTGGTGTCAAACCGTAATGGTAGAATTTTCTTGAGCGCAATTAATGCTGATACCAAATCGAAAGTCATCAAATGTGCCCCTGTGTCTTTGGAAGATTTTGAAGAAACAAATAATAGTCAAATGGCTTATCGTATATCTCACCTCACCAAAACTAACGAACCAGGGCGTTGGGAAAAATTAAAAGGCTTGCTCAGATTAACAGACCTTAATGATGAGGAACGAGAAGAAATTCATTCCTTGATAGCCGAAACCCAAGATGTTTTTCATATACCTGACGAGCCTCTGGGATGTACCCATACAATGACTCATAAAATAGTAACTACAGATTCGATTCCCATTAATACAAAACAATATAGATTCCCGCCCATTCACAAAGAAGAAATTAACCGTCAGGTAAACGACATGCTAAATTCAGGCATAATATCCCCCTCTAAATCGCCATATAATTCTCCACTATGGGTAGTTGAAAAGAAAAGGGACTCTAAAGGTAATCGAAAATGGCGACTTGTTATAGATTTCCGTTCGTTGAATGAAAAAACCATCGGGGACGCGTACCCATTACCACAAATAACGGAAATTCTTGATCAATTGGGAGGTGCCAGATACTTCTCGGTATTCGACCTCGCTTCAGGGTTTCATCAAATCCCTATGGAAGAGGGAGATAAAGAAAAAACAGCTTTTTCGACTCCTCATGGGCATTATGAATATAACCGTATGCCCTTTGGACTGAAAAACGCCCCGGCAACCTTTCAGCGACTTATGGACCAAACTTTAATGGGATTACAAGGTCAAGAAATGTTCGTTTATTTAGACGATGTAGTTATTTACGCAAAATCACTGAAAGAACATAGAGAAAAATTTATGAAATTAGTTGAACGACTACGTGAAGCAAATTTGAAATTGCAACCAGATAAATGCGAATTTTTAAAAAAAGAAGTCGCTTATCTAGGGCATATAATAAGTCAAGACGG
This sequence comes from Diachasma alloeum, assembly GCF_001412515.2. Taxonomy (NCBI): domain Eukaryota; kingdom Metazoa; phylum Arthropoda; class Insecta; order Hymenoptera; family Braconidae; genus Diachasma; species Diachasma alloeum. The sequence goes on along the minus strand of NW_021680691.1, from coordinate 229,257 downwards.
AGTAAAGCCAAATCCGGATAAAATTAAGGCCGTAAAGGAATTTCCGGTTCCCAAAAACCAAAAAAATATTAAACAGTTCTTGGGGTTAGCAGGGTACTATCGCCGGTTCATTGCGGGCTTCTCTAAAATAGCCAGACCTTTAACGACACTACTGAAAAACGACACCCCCTTCGAATGGCAGTCAGAACAGCAGGAAGCTTTTGAGATTCTCCGTAATCATTTGATAAATCAACCCATTCTGCAATACCCTGATTTCGAAAAACCCTTTAACGTCACAACGGATGCTTCTAATTACGCAATAGGCGCAGTATTGAGCCAGGGCGATATCGGAAAGGATCTTCCCATTTCTTATGCCTCTAGAATATTAAATAAGGCTGAAATCAATTACTCAACTATTGAAAAAGAGCTTTTAGCCATCGTCTTTGCTGTTCAATATTTCCGGCCCTATCTGTACGGACATAAGTTCACCTTGGTCACAGATCATAGACCACTCGTATGGCTTAGTAGTGTTAGAGACCCCACGTCTAGATTGTTGCGCTGGAGAATAAAATTAGAAGAATTCGACTATAAAATTATTTATAAACCCGGCAGCGCAAACGTCAATGCCGATGCATTATCCAGAAATCCAGCCGTAGAAAACGGAAGAGATAAAGGTGAATCCAGTAGAGAGCACGTGCCATTTCAGAATACAACCGTGGAAAATCATGAATTAGAACGACGCCCTCCGAGTATCGACCAAAAAAACGTCAGTGTACTGACCCGGGGTATGTCAAAACGGGCAAATAATAACTCCGAGGTAGAGAAAAGTCCAGGTGACACGACTTCAATTGTCCCAGAAACACCGGTGCCTTCCAGATCGTGCCCCCGTCGTAAAGTTTCCCGAAATACTCATAGGAATGTACCTCAAGTGGAAAGGTTAGAAAAAATACCGGAGGAAACCCTTGAAACAGGTCAAGAGCAAACCGTGAAATTGCCATCCCCAGAGGGAAGTGAGAAACCGAACCGTAAAACCCCACGAATAGCTAGTGAACTTGAGCCAAAAATTAATTCTGAAAGGTTTAACGAAATAATTGATAACATAACCTTCCGACCAGGACCGGTTCTTTGCTTTCTTACCCCGACCGGAGAACCTATCGATACAGGGGCCCGATTGCTTATGAGATATAAGAAACTGAAATTCCCCGCGAATGATACTTCGAAACCTGGAGAAATACTTGTACAACACGAGAGAAGTACAACGTATTATAAGGCCATTTGGGATGGCGTGATTCCATTATCAAAAATTTTTGAAGTTCTTAAGAACCTTTTGTTGAAAACCCAGAGCAATTCACTCAACATTTCATATTCTCCCGAGGGCATCTATACTACCTCTTGGGAAGACCTAAAAGGCCAGCTGATTGAAGCCTTTGTTGATTCCAACGTAAAATTAATTATTTCCCAAAATATCGTCAAAATTCCCGAAGAAATCGATAGGCCCGAAATTATTGCCGAAGCACATGCCTCCATGATAGGTGGTCATAAAGGAGTAACTAAAACGTGTGCTCGCCTTAAGCAAAAGTATAAATGGGACGGTATGAAAAAAGAAGTTAGGGATTTTATTAGAACCTGTTCTAGCTGTCAGAAGAAAAAATTATTGCGTATGAAAACGAAACAACCAATGATAATTACTGATACGTCGATAGATACTTTCGACCGGGTTGCATTAGATATAGTGGGTCCACTGCCCCGAACCAAAGCTGGTAATATTTATATTTTGACCATGCAAGACGATCTCACGAAGTATTGCATGGCCGCCCCACTAACCGAAGCTAGCGCCGCCGAAGTCGCAACCGCTATATCTAAATATCTCATCTCTTTATTCGGAACTCCACATACGATCCTAACAGATCAAGGAGCGAACTTTATGAGCAAATTAATGAAATCATTAGCCAAATATTTTAAGATAAAACAGTTGAGAACCACGGCCTATCACCCTCAGTCGAATGGGGCATTAGAACGGTCACACCGAGTTTTAGCAGACTACCTGCGACATTTTACAACGGTCGAAACCGAGTGGGATGATCTCTTGAATCTTGCAATGTTTTCTTACAATACGAGTGTGCATGAGGGCACTCAATTTACCCCTTTTGAATTACTTTTTGGGCGAACGGCTCGAACACCCTCCGCCTTTTAATATGATAAAATGAAAACATACCACAGTCATGTTGAAAACCATGATAACATAAAACTACAAGATATAAGATATTTAGCTCGTGAACACTTAATAAAGGCCAAAGAAAGATCGAAACAATATTATGATAAAAAACTTAATATCCAAGAATTTAAATTTGGAGACTGGGTTTATTTGCTGAAGGAGAATAGGAAAGGAAAATTGGATGATTATTATGTAGGTCCATATCAAATCAAGCAAATAATGCATAATGGAAATGTAAGAATTCAAATTAAACCTAATCAAACCAAAGTAGTCCATTCGAATCGGTTAAAATTAGCGTTTGTACCCCAAGGATACATAGGGTTTTAAGAAATCTGAATAATAAAAAAAAAAAAAACACATAATAGTAATATTAATATGCTCTTATGAAATTCATACACCTTTCTTCTCTCTCATTATTACAAACTCCTGAAAATAAGACGGATACAAGGGACCCCAACTAGATAAAACGAAATTTCCCTTACAGACAGTATGAACCACGCACTATTACACAAGAGCATCGTCGCTGATGCCCAAGGCTTCGTGGACGACTTCGGGAACCTAATCCCTAAGGAAATATCGTGGAGTTACGTGGACAATAGTGTAGAAATACACTCAATACTAGATCCTCCTTGCGAATNTCTTGTGTAATTGCAAGGCTTCGTGGATGACTTGGGGAACCTAATCCCTAAGGAAATATCGTGGAGTTACGTGGACAATAGTGTAGAAATACACTCAATACTAGATCCTCCTTGCGAATGGGACCGTTTAGCTGAACAAACCCGGGTTGCAAATAGTCATTTTTCCCGTAAGAGACATGGAATACCCTGGGAAATGAAAGGAATAAACCGGGAAGTTCTGTCAAAACCCGCTTGGTACATTCCCCCCGATGTGGAAATTATCTNTGTAAGAGATATGGAATACCCTGGGAAATGAAAGGAATAAACCGGGAAGTTCTGTCAAAACCCGCTTGGTACATTCCCCCCGATGTGGAAATTATCTATGTTTACCACATAGAACATACGAAGGTGTTCAAAATCAGTCCTCATCAAATGTTCAGAGTTCTAAATCGAGAAATTCCCCCATTAGATAATTTAGCAACTAAGAAAAACGGGTTGTGTTATTTTCACCGAAATCAGACGGGGTATTGTTGCACAAAAAATAATATCTTGAAGATCAAACACTGGTTAATCTCTTCTGGCATGAATCTGAGTTTCATCAAAAACATATACGAATCCTGGATTCCTCAAGAACGAAAGAGAAACGGCTCATTGTATCCCGAACTTTGCGGTGAAAAATCTCGCATTTTAACATTTTCTATGTAGTGCAATGAAGCAGTAGACCCACACATATTGGCCAAAAATGGGTTATTTTACCGCGGCAACCGTGACGTTGCCTAATGTTATTTCTGTGGAACACACATTGCTCGGTGGCAGGTTGGAGATGACCCCCTTGACCGACACGCAAAAGCGAATGGGAATTGTCGTCTTTTGGAGATTTTAGCCTCACCCCATCCACGACGACCAAAAATCTTCTAGTTTAATTTCAGAAGTGTGTAACTGAGACTTGGAATGGACGGAATGGGTGCGAAGAGTGACAATTCCCTGAGGGACTGTCTGTCAGTACATGATATCCTCTTGATAATACCCTTCCTTGAACCCTACTCCATTGTTTTATTTTGATAATACCAACTGAACAAGGTTTATAATGAGAAATCATGTCGAAACAACCATTATTCATATATCTCTTTCACTAATAAAATTTAAAGAATATCATTACAGTTCTCCATTGTAAGGGAAAAACAATTGAACTAGGTCACGACAATGAAACTGGTGTTCCTGATACTCCATGTAATAATATACTGGGTGTCCTGCCAACCGCAGCTGTACCGTCAGAAGCCCATATTCGAACCATCAGGATTGTACTTGGAAGGAATTGAAATGGTGAGACCAATCACTAGCAAATGGAGAGTCCTGACAAGCTTCGATCTCCAAGACATTTACATTTATATCGAACCTTTATCACCCATTTTGCATAGATTTATGGAATCATGCGAACCAGCTAAGTGTAACTCGTTAGCCGACACTATGGCCGACTGGAGACTTGACGATCGCAGGATCGCCCGCCAATGGGAAATCCTTCGCGATCTCGTGAGACCATTCGGGACTGACATGACGACTGATCATAAAATTTATTCCTCGGTAATCCCATTTGACGTACAAGAACTTATTAAATACACAGTACCGTCCAAAACTCATCAGACAGAACAAGAAAAACCTAACTATAAAGCCACTTATTTAACCTCAGGTATCGAAGATTTGCTGAAAGATTTACATGTTCATTATGAATACTTACATACTGCAGGGCCGAAACTTGAGGGAAAAGGTAAACAAACGAAAGAACTGTCCAACAACATCACAAAAACAATGGAAGTTATATCAACATCGCGAAATAACCTCATAAAAATGGTGATAACAGTAGTGGAACACGCAAAAATGAGTTTTATTCATGCCCACACATTTCAGACAGAACACTTGAGAGTAGCATTAACTCAGCTCTCGACTATAGAGGACGGCTCGTTCGTCCCCTTGCCAAAAGACGGTATAGGACTATTGCAATTAAGAGACATTTCGAAGACACAACTAGTAATAAAACACGGAGAAATCATTATTATCATGAAAATACCACTGGTGAGGGACACAACAGACGAGGTTTACAGAATCCATTCACACCCAGTTTTTCAAAACATTAACAAAGAAAATCAGGTTTTTGCATATATAATCCCTTCGGCCGATTGTCTATGGATAACTGAAAAAGGACAGAAGTATTCATTGGTATCTCGAGGATTTCTATCTAAATCTTGCAAAAGGGTTAATGATTATCTAATTTGCGTTCCCCCCGCCACTTTTCACATAACAACTAACGACTCACCTTGCGAAATGGCCTTATATCATAGACTGAGTAATCGCACGTTGTTATCATGTGACATCGAATTAACTGGTGCCCCGACAGATAGTTGGAAACCTCTCAATAGACCAGGTCATTGGCTATATAGTATGAAAAAATCAACGAAAGCACAATTGAAATGTCCACATTTTCCAACTATCGAACTAAACCTTAACGGAAACGGTAAAATTAGTATAAATGAAGATTGTATGTTAAGCACTCCGGATAATATATTAGTGAATCATGTAGTTACTCCTCGGGTTCCTCATCTACACGATATTGCTCCAACAGTTCACCTCAATTTAACCGAACTATTCCCAAAAATCGAATTATACTCCAATCAACTACAATTTGAACGGAAGACAGGGTACACCAACACTATACCTCTAGCTATGATAATGCGTAACTTCACTCAAAACCACTACCATTCGTATACACGAATAATTCGTGAGGACACAAGTTTTCCTTGGAAGATACTATGCATCATGAATTTGATAATGATCATCTGCTTTTATTCGTATAGAAGTTTGTTTAAACTCTTGAGGGGATTGAAAAACAATACTGGAAATAATAATGATGCTCCGCCCGTAGAATTATTTTCCTTAGAACCTACTACTTCAGATAGCATGAACCAAGTTGAAGAACCGATGTTCAGTAGTTTTAAACCATTGTCAGTTGATACACCTGAACGACCTTTGAGGTTTACCTTTACCACTCCTAGCCCACCTTTACCCGAACCTCCAGTTATGATGCATCCACAAGGATACTATTCTGTCCCTCGTAAACCTCGTGCCTATCGACCCTTGGCTGCTACACCTTCCACTAGCAGAGCTAATCAGAATGAAATAGAAATTGTAGAGAGAGCAAAATGATTCTTTTCAAAATGAAAAGATATGCACTAAATGCAGATTTCTTCGAAATAACCCATTTTCCTTCAGCCTAAGCTGAATAGCCAGATAATAGCCATACAACCAACAGAAAACGGTTTCCTTGAAAGAACATGGGTATATCATTAGTAACTGAGACTCCTTAATTGTGTTAAGTAGATTAATGCTTCATAGTTAATCTCGATTATTCGTAAATGAATAATTAAAAGGTCGCCATACCTTCGTAGATCCCGGAAATGTTTCAGGGTATTCGGTAAACTGAGTATCACCCTTTTTTTTATACAAAAAAAAATAATAAAAAAATAATAAAAATATATATATATTTTAGATATATAATATCATTAGTGATCAAAATAATGATAATAACAATAATAATTTTAGAGATATAATATCATTAGTAATCAAAATAATAATAATAATAATAATTTTAGAGATATAATACCATTAGTAATCAAAAATCATAATAATAATAATAACGATATATTATACTAGTATTGAAATACCGATTGTCTACCTCATCAATAATTTCAAAAAAGGGGGTAGAATAATGAAAAGGAAAGTTGTTTCATCATTCTCATTGTCCAATTATATTGTGAATTTTTTTTTGCTCGTCGGCAATTCTCAAATCTCGCATTATGATTAATAATATTGATCTCAAGAGTGATTGTACCCAACGCTATACTGTACTCAACTATCTTTCTCTCTCAAAATTAGTATTTTATTAATTTGTTCAGTAATGTGAATCTGTACTTATGTTAAACATTATCGGACATTCTCGAATCATATCAACGTCTTTATAAAGTTTGTGTAATGTAATAATTAATATTGTACGAAACGATCCTAAATGTTAGTCTTAAACCAAGATAAAACCATCCTAGTAATACTAAACTTTGAAATTCATATACATTTAGTCTTGATTCTATTGAAGTAATCATTGTAACATTGAGTCCCATAAACGATCACTCAGTCGACACGTTATTCCTCGTGATGCAAAGAGGACTTT
>NW_021680691.1:133878-221875 GCF_001412515.2 Diachasma alloeum | reverse complement strand
AAGTGAACCTGCCGTTGTAAGTCAGCGCATCATCACAGAGAGTCACCCATCAACACTACTTGTCATCAAAGCCAGCCTTTCTTCCTGCTAGTAAGGGTCATCGGCGCGCAACATCACCGCGACTGAGTGATCACACCCACCCCAATTTTACCTGATCAACAACTGTAAGTTAATGCTAATTCGTTATCTATTAATTTTTTCCTTTTCTTTTCATTCCTTTCCAATTCTATTTCTCCAAAATTCTCCTCTCCAAGGTTTTATCTTGGGATCATTGTGGACAGCCTCTTTTTATCACAAATAAAAGCATTCTTTATGACATTGGAAGGGGTTCTTTCTCTTTGCGTGATCTCCATTTTTGACTCTCGCGCAATCCGCCAAATTGCACCTTAGTGCTTTATCCCATGCAATCCGATCCCATCCTTTCTCCTGGTCTCTACCTGTTGTAATTGGTCACGGTCAGGACAGTCTTTGGGGTCACCTTTTGTCATTGATTTTCGCCCATTCCATAACATAGAGATCGCAACATATGTTTTTGTTTGTTTGGTTTCTTTTTTTGTTTTGTTCGTTTTGTTTGATTCATTCATTTTGTCATTTTTTTTTATTTATTATTCGTGAATTTGTCAAATCAGATAGTAGTAAGTTGAAAAACAATCATTTGAACGTCTACGACAGTCACGAGTTGAAGATTGCCATCTGTCGGTACCGTAGAGAACCCTCTTAACTAGAAATCCCTAGACAGAATGCAACGTTGCCGCTGTTATTTACGGCGGTCTCCTCCAGCCGTCTGCTGCGCTCTGATTAGCTATGGAACTCAAAATTTCAATCGCTCACCATTTGAATGTTTATTGACCAAATTCAAAATTTTTTTTACCATTGCAATCAGAATTAATTACCCATTATGCCTATACATTTTGTAACAATAGCGCTGTCATCACCCTGTANCGCTCTGATTAGCTATGGAACTCAAAATTTCAATCGCTCACCATTTGAATGTTTATTGACCAAATTCAAAATTTTTTTTACCATTGCAATCAGAATTAATTACCCATTATGCCTATACATTTCGTAACAATAGCGCTGTCGTCACCCTGTAGGAGAGTTCAAATGATTATGATTTCAAATGATTATTTCCAATTTAAGTTTTTTTTATTATTATTGGCACTTAATCAGTATTGTTAAGAATCCTTTTTGTTTGGTGAGATCAATGCGAAGAGAAAATCATGTATATTATTAATTATTCATATTTCAATAGCGAAACACGTAAGAACGATGTTGATTTCTTTTCCTTTTTTGTAGTTTTGGCCACCCAATACCCGTCTCCACCTGAAATCCACCCCTCTCTCCACAACCTAGCACATTGAGCGAACCCAGGACCGTTAGCTTTCCCCAGAAATCTAGTTTTCTCCCTTTTTGAGTAAATTTTTGAGGTTTTGGAATCAATTAGAATTGGTTTTGTAGAATCATCCGGTTTGGTAATTCCGGCTAAAAATTACCTGGCGCCCATAGATTTTGCATTTTTGAGTTTAACTAGATGAAGGGGAAGAAGGGCGAAGGTAATAGGCATTTTTAACCCCCATACGAAAATGTCACGTTACAAAAGATATAGAATTAAATTAATAATTATTTCTCTCTGAATTTTAATTATATCAAGAGCTAATCACTTTGAATTATTGAGTCTAAATGAGATTAAGATCACAAATAGAAAATATAACATTTATTCTCCAGTTAGGAAGAAATCTTCAATTATAATAAAAATAAGAATAAGTTGGAGATAATTTTGTGAATGAACTGATCAATTGATTCTAAATAATTTTTTGTTTTATGATCTCCAAAGATCTTCAACTTGAATAATTATGAAAGTAATCTATCTTTTTGATCCCAAATTCAACTGTCAAATCAATACACAATCAAACATTCGTGTTGTTATCATTTTCAAGTCTGCTCCAGACTGTTCAACCATTATAATTTTTGATTAATTTATCTAAAGAATAATCATAATTTTCATTCAATGATTAGAAATTATAATTCACTTGCAACCCTTGAAACTAGAATCTTCCCTGTTTATTTTCGATGATTAGATAATCTGACGTAAAAATGAGAGAACAAATGAGAGAATATCAAATTTCAATTAATTAATTGTTTGAAAATTAAAAATTAATAAATGACTGATTGATGATTTTTAATTTCAAAAATAAATGAATTATTGAACAGTCAATCGATCAATTCACATGAGAAATCAATTGTATCATTTTATTATCGATTGTTAAGATCGTTTGTGTAGTTCAAACGCCAGAGGTTTGGTGAATACGTCAGACAATTGATCCCAGGAACTCATCCAGTTTACTTTGATCAGATTCAGCTTGACACATTCCTTGATATGATGAGCTTTGACATCAATTATATGTCTTCATTTATTTCCCCCACTCGTCTCAGCACTGCAGGTTGCCGCCTTATTAGCGCACCGCAATTTTATTGGCAACGGGGGTGGAAAAATCAATTTCAAGGAGTTGTACATCGACAAAATCTCTTGACTCGCCTCACTCATCGCATACTCGGCTTAAATCTGACCCATTTCTCACCTTTTTACCAGGGTCCTTAGTTTCAGCCCTAAGCGGACTCGCCGTCCCGTCATTGATATGGGAGAGCCTGTCATCCCGGCCGTTCCTCATCTCGCTCATCTTTTTTCTCATTTCCTTGTGCTGTCTAGTATCCAGCCACTAGTGTTGGTCTGAATATCCCAAACCTTCACGAGTGTGCTGGTCACAGCAACAAGTTTCGATGCACACCGATTCAAGTCTGCCTTCGACTGGAATTTCAGTTCTGGGTTTGTTTGCATTGTAATTCATTGGATTTGTCGGGTGGTTTTGTAACGTGGACCTTATGTTAACTTGAGGTTCCACGTACTCGATTTTATAATCTGGGGTTTACTTTTACCTGCTTTGAGAGCCTCAATTACTGCCGCTTGTCCCGCACTTTGTTCGGCCAACGCACCTTTACTTTCCTCACCGTCCTCACCGTTTTCACCGTCCTCACCGTTCTCACCATCCTCCCCGTTCTCACCGTCGCTCTCCTCACCTTTGCTCATCTCACTCACCTCGGCAGTAATTGGTGGTTGCTCCTCATAGATTTTGGGCATGATGGGCTTATTGGCGAGGAGCTTCTGCTCATGCCACTCCACCAGTAGTCTCCACTGGTTCTCTGTCATCATGCTTTTGGCTGTTGTAATAAATAGAATCTATGAATATCAGTATTGTCATTTGTATATTATGCCCTTTCATCGACCAACCGAACACACGTATAGTCAGCTTTACGATAGTCAGACACAGACGAGATATGAACACAATGTCCCCTTTATGCCCGACAGAGCTGATCAATTTCCGCGCACTGAACACAAGCATGCTCCTACTGATCACCCCTTTGGAGCAGCCAAATTTCAGATTTTATTCTGAATTTTTAACTAGTATTTTTGTTTTATTTGATCATTTTCAGTGCTTAGATAATTTGAGATTATATTTGCTAGCTAATACACTCACAAGCACTTTGATCGCATGCTTTTCTCATCGTAACTCTCCTTTTTAATTCATCTCAACTCACCAAACACTTGATTATATAACACTTAATTGTGTCTGTTCGTATTAACACGGTCTCCTCTACGAACTCGAGGACGACGTCCCCTCCTTTATGGAGTTCATCAAATCCGAATAGGAACGTTAATCGCCTCCACCGCTCCCACAAGTCGTCACCTACAATAATTTATTAATTAGTTTGCTGATTTGGGCTTGTTTTTATTGTTGTGCACTCTCGCCTTATTTGTATTTCGCATCAATTTCAAATTTGCATTTAGTTTTGCCGCCGGCCGCAGTTGTGATGCGCGCGCGCTGGCGGAGAGCCGCGTAACCCCTTCCCTTTTCTACATCTCGCCATCTCATCATTCGCTCGAGCTTTGCGTGTGCTGCTTAACTACAGCCACTCCTAGTCACTATCGCCACCAATGCTGCGTGCACAGTCACCACGTTAACCGACTCTCTATACTGTTCGCGTCCCTCACCGATTCTCTATGTATTGGACGCGTCCCTCACCATGTTACAACTCTCCCAACTCATCCCTCAACATATATTATTCCCACCTATTTCAATCTATTTTTATTTTCATTTTCTTTCGGATTTTCAATTCCCTAATTGCATATTTTATTTTTCTCCCGGATTTTCGTTTGATGGTTTGGCCAACGTTTGGTATCCACCATCTTGTCTCCCAGCGTCCACGTTGTTTCTGTGATGACGCAATCCTTTTCCGTTGTCTGGGAGACGTCACCACCGGTATAGCACATTCAACCGTACTTATGCCTCTCTCCTTCTATCTTTTCCATCTCTCCAGCCTTTCCTCGCCACCTCAGACCAACAGATACTTGGCACTATGTTCCTGAGGGTTTGTCCTTATTTTTCACAATCACTTTTATTTTTCGTTTCTCACTTGAGTTTTTATTTGCGCTAAGGAGCGTGCTCTGACCACATAACCTGTTGAATTGCGAGTGTGGACACAATAAATAGTACACGGGTTTTCTTGTTAGAACACTGGTTTATTGGCTACAACACGTGTCTCGTCTCGCGTCTTGCAGTAGAGTGAACTCTCACAAGTTACAGCCTGATGGAGAGGAGATCCGCGCATGTACAAGATCTAGTCTCCCCATAACGAATATATATATATATATATATTCGTTATGGGGTGGTTATATTCGTTATATATATATATCATACGCAAGGGCCTAAGTCCAGTGGGACCGGGAGCTGGCGCTACCTTTCCAATAGTTTTCAATCATTCCATTTGCGAATTTTTGTATTGTGAAACGGAGGCATGCTGGGTGATGCGGAAATTTTTTCTCTCTAAATTCTAATTCTCTTAGGATTTTTTTGAGAGCAAGCTCTCAATTCCGTTATTTTTGAAATTATTGAGCTCAGGTAATGAAAATGCTTCCAGAATTATTTGTTTCTTTGTTTTACATTAGGTCTATATTTTATATTTTAAATTTAAATTTTCATAAAAATTTTGGGCATTACTTCCAACTACATTAATAAATCATAATAAGATCAATAATATTGCTGAAAATATTATTAATCGTCATCCTTGGATTTCCTCTACACACCTGCAGGAAAGTTGATACTTAAAAAAAAATACTCCCTTGGGCTGGAACAATAAGCACTCATCAAACACTCCTCAGGATGTAAGATACCTGTTGAAAAATAATGTGTGCATTTCGGATGGGAATAACAGAAATAAACTGATATGCAACAATTAAGATAGTGATTTTCTACCTTTTCTGTTTAGCTCCGTACTTTCCAGGATCACTGATTGAGTCCAACTGAATTGATATTTACATTCGCATTTGAAGGCACATTTCTATTTGCATTCTGAAATTGTACTGTAAATACTGTGGGAAATGTATCACTTCGTCGTGGCTCGTAATTATGATTTTCTCCCACATTGACTGGTACTACTTGAAATGTCCGTATGTGAAATGGAAAACGTACGTTGGATGATGCTGGTCGAGTTATCAAGAGGAACACTGCGTGACCGAGGAAGACCATGCAGAGAGAACATCCTTTTACTACAGATTCCCGAACCCATTTGTCTATTGCCAATGTGATGACTAAAACCTGAAAGATGAGAATATTCATCATAATAATTCTGCGATTCATATCAGATTAAGATTTGAAACGAAGTGCAATCATGAAAATATATTGGAGAGTCTGCCTTTGATCCGTCAGAGTCCAGCTCTTCATAAATTGAACAATTCGACTGAGTTGTTGGTCGCTCTCTTCGCTCGCTTCCATTGCGTATGGGCTGCAGTGGATGTGACCCCTTATGAGTCGAACCAATAACTTTCCGAACAATTTTCATTCATTTGTTCATTAGAAAAAAAAGAATATTTGGAAATTTGCATTCAAACGCTGAGACCATTTTGCTCAGCATACAATAATCAAAATTGAATGCCATCACTGCTAAAACTACGATGTTACGAGCGGTCTGAATTTAAGAAGTGAGACCGTAAGTCTAGTGAACGTCTTAAAATCAGATCAATCTGCGATCTTAAAATCAGATGTTATGGAATTTAAGATCGTTCGTGAGTCTGACCATAGGAGCAAAACCTCATCGAGATACGCGGCAGCGTATCGGCCAAGAAAAGTTGTGACTCCGATTGTACAAAGCATCAGGCCGATCGCTGCCGTGTATCTATACACGACAGCTACAACTACCCCTTCCACTACCTCCGAATCATATCCATTAAATAAAATACAAACGTGACGAGGTACAGGAAAAATACTCTTAGTTACTTTATATAAATTGGCCATAAGCTTGTTGTACCCAGCGTGGGGGCTATTTATAATTATAGTAGGTTCTAGGCTTAAAGGGATAAATCCCACCAATGGTTTATCGGTATTTAAATATGAGAATTTATTACATGATTATATCTACTGTGTCATGTGACTGATTACAAAGAGTTGACGACTTTTGTACGCGTCGGAGTCCAATTCAGGTCTGTTCTTTATAGACCCAACCGTCTCTTAAATAATACATTGATTGACTGACTATAATACTGACTGAATAATACATTGATTGATTGACATTTCATCACTTGGTCAGCATAATCCAGTTACGCTGGCAAGTGTCACGCTGACAATACTGTATGTCCACATATTAAACAATAACGCAATTGACCAAAACTGGGGTATAACATTCCTCCCCTTTTAAAATAAAAAATTTGTTATAAACAATAACAAAATTTTAACAATTGAAATTGAATTTCTCTCTCTAAATCAATTCACTAATAAGAACAAATTTTCAACAAATCTGGAATGCTCCTACTGGCAGTTTGAAGCTCTCATTACTTCCTGCAAAATTACGTGGTTTCGCAGTGCCTGATTCTTTCTTTCCCACAAGAATCGCCTGATCGTCTGACAGTCCCAGTTTGTTTCTCAGCTTATGACAATCCACTGCCTCGTGACCCGAATATTTGCAGTATTTGCAAACAGCTCCAAAATACATTACCGATGTTTTCTTCCCCTCTCCTCAAGGAAGCCTTGTGGAACCCTCGCGAGTGGGACAGTCTCTTGAAAAATGACCAGCCAAGTTGCACTTGTAACAAGTTTTCTCCACCCTCTGCCCATCAAAAATTCTTGGCTTTCCTGATTGCAACTTCGATGTTTTAGCTAAATCAATAGCTCCAATGACTGATTCATGCAGTGTNGCTCCAAGTAGTTCGTTGAATGCTTACTTCTCCCAGTAGCCCAGGTATATCAATGGTATCCTCAAGTTGACCCACTGAAACCCTGCAATCCGAAGTCCATCGGCCGCTCAGCTATTTGCTGACACGTGTNTCTGCCCATCAAAAATTCTTGGCTTTCCTGATTGCAACTTCGATGTTTTAGCTAAATCAATAGCTCCAATGACTGATTCATGCAGTGTTTTGAAAGCCCTGGCCCTCACAAGCACCTATAGCTGTCCACGCAATCCAGTCTCGAAACTTGCTTTTGCCAGCTGTCTAACGGCATCCTCCACCGTTCGTTTCTCAGCTAGTGTCTCCTTGGTTTTCGATAACTAGTCCACCAATTGCGCTGTAATACTCTCAGTCCTTGAACCATAGCAGCTTACAGATTCTCCTTNCACAAGCACCTATAGCTGTCCACGCAATCCAGTCTCGAAACTTGCTTTTGCCAGCTGTCTAACGGCATCCTCCACCGTTCGTTTCTCAGCTAGTGTCTCCTTGGTTTTCGATANGGACCACTGCACCATTGGTCAGTGACACCTAAAAAAATGCAACGTCGTTCCCTACGTAGACTTGGTTTCAATACTACGTCGCTCCGTACGTAGATTTCAGAATTTAATGCGGACGTCACTCAGTACGTCGACGTGAAAATTTAAATACCTTATTATTGTAGCCGAACACCGCTGCCACCAAATGTTGTACCCAGCGTGGGGGGTANTTTCCTTGTATTTCATGTCCCGCATAGCACGATCCGTCAATTTATTGGTTAAAATCAGTTCCAATACATATGGATGATCTCGTTCTCGTACACGGGAAAATACCAACTTGCAATTCCGCAAAGACCCCTCCAGTTTTGTTGGGTCGTTACCGTCAAACTCCTTGATAATTTTTNGATTATTATAATTACTGTGTTAACTGATTGATTACAAAGGGTGTACGACTTTTGTACGCGTCGGAGTCCAATTCAGGTTTGTTCTGTGCAGACCCAACAGTCTCTTAAATAATACATTGATTGTTTACATTTCATCACTTGGTCAGCATAATCTAGTTACGCTGGCAAGTGTCACGCTGACAATGCTGTATGTCCACATATTAAACAATAACGCAATTGACCAAAACTGGGGCATAACAAGCTTCTCATTGATGTNAGCCCGGTCTTGCCCTCTTTCAGCTAGTTCAGCTCTTGCTTCTGATGCTCTGGCCCTCGCTTCTGCGGCGTGTTCCGCTGCACGCGCTGCACTAATTTCTTCGTTTCGTCGGTTGATGATTTCTCGCATTTCTTCCGAACCATCTAGTATTGCATTGACTTGCTCTAACAACCTATTGTGTCGCGCGACTAAATCCTCATAGTCTCTTCTTAACTGATCACGACGTCTCGTTGGTCTTTCAGGTGATACATTGTTCGCTAATCCATTCACAGCTCCCAAATTCTCGCCTTGGTCATTGCCTCCATGTCGTCTNAATCCCACCAATGGTTTATCGGTATTTAAATATGAGAATTTATTAGATTATTATAATTACTGTGTTAACTGATTGATTACAAAGGGTGTACGACTTTTGTACGCGTCGGAGTCCAATTCAGGTTTGTTCTGTGCAGACCCAACAGTCTCTTAAATAATACATTGATTGTTTACATTTCATCACTTGGTCAGCATAATCTAGTTACGCTGGCAAGTGTCACGCTGACAATGCTGTATGTCCACATATTAAACAATAACGCAATTGACCAAAACTGGGGCATAACAAGCTTCTCATTGATGTAACTATTTTTTTGTTCGAAGCAATATTATAAAAAGTACGCGCATAGCAACGGGTTCATATGCACATTCTCGCATTTCACATCAAATCCTATCATTTTTTTATTACGGAGTTGGTAGCAGTGCAATATAACCATACGCATCAAGGAGGGAAGCCCGGGAATTTACAAATTGAATATGGTGTACGAAAGATGAATGCCACAGATATTTTTCAATCGAGTTTCGTGCACAAATGAATTCTCGAAGAAGCGAATTCAGTCGGAAAATCTTGAATGAATAAATAATTAAAAGTCGGTGCAAATAACGACTGTGGAAGAGGACGATTTGTTTTACTTCGATTGTTAATTGGAAAAATGATTTATCGTGTGAAAAATAAATGAGCCGGATTGAATTGAAAATGAAAAAATTTACAGGATATAAAAACGATTTCTTGTTTATTTTGAAAAAAATAATGAAATCTCCCTAAAAAAACAAAAACANATGTCGTCTTTCGCAATTTCTCTGCATACGTTCCATCTCAGCATTGACGGCGTCTCTTAAACCGTGAGGTGAATTCATATCTACGTCGGATAAACTATCGTTCGAATTAAATGAATAATGTCTCCGCAGATTCACTCCAAAATCACCAAGTACATCTGTCATCCGTTGCTGCCTTACTCGTGGTATATTTTCCCCAGACCAATCCGGATCTGTCCAATTCCGCCTTCCTCTGAAGGTAACTTCTTGCAATATTCCCGCAAGTTCCTCTCCGGCTCCTGGCACCACTGAGTCCAGCGAGTTTGATCTACGTAATGGAAAATTATCTCGACTTANGGTGTTTTCGTAAAAAAAACAGCGCCAAGAATAAGTTATGTTTGGTTCTTACTGGGAAGTAGAAATTTTTGAAAAATACAAAGAAATGAAAAAGAAAGCCAAGTNTATCTGCAATATTGCCTACTAATCCAAGTAGCTTGTTCAATGCTTACTCCTCCAAGTAGCCGCGATATCTACTGCTCCAAGTAGTTCGTTGAATGCTTACTTCTCCCAGTAGCCCAGGTATATCAATGGTATCCTCAAGTTGACCCACTGAAACCCTGCAATCCGAAGTCCATCGGCCGCTCAGCTATTTGCTGACACGTGTTCCCNCAGGATATAAAAACGATTTCTTGTTTATTTTGAAAAAAATAATGAAATCTCCCTAAAAAAACAAAAACAGGTGTTTTCGTAAAAAAAACAGCGCCAAGAATAAGTTATGTTTGGTTCTTACTGGGAAGTAGAAATTTTTGAAAAATACAAAGAAATGAAAAAGAAAGCCAAGTCAGCAATGTCGAATAAATGATAATGGTGCGCACTCAGATTTCTGTGAGAGAAATTATTTCAAATCGAATGAGAATTTTTAAAAAATTCTTGATGAAATAAAAAATTAGTAGAAGGAGGACCAACGTTCTTGCCGCGGAGTTTTTCAACTCATTGTCTAGCATCAATCTAATTCTCCATTTACTGATCCGCGCCAAGAACGATGGTCCTCCTTCTACTAATTTTTTATTTCATCAAGAATTTTTTTAAAATCCTCATTCGATTTGAAATAATTTCTCTTACAGAAATCTGATTGTGCACTATTTTCGTTTATTCGACATTGCTGAATTGTCTTCCTTTTTCATTTCTTTGTATTTTTCAAAAATTTCTACTTCGCAGTAAGATTTATAACTTACATTTTAAGATCACAATTTAAAGATAGGAAATGGATCGCATTTCAACCCATTGAGGCACCAACATAACGAAACCTATCGGTGTGAGCACGGAGGAAGAATTCATGGTTTAAAAAATTTGTATTGATAGCCTCTTGAGCCTCTACCAGAACTTGATGCGGATCGCATCTATCACTGTTGAGCTACAGCCTATAGATTGAGATCTTTTTTTAAATTTTTCTCATTATAAACTAGAAAAATTAACAGTCATATCAATGAAATCATGTCTCAAAAAGATTGTTTTGATACTTTCTTGATGAAGTGCAAATATGATAAAAACAGCATAACTATTTATTACGTTGCATAGTAGCAATAGGAAGTTCTAGGTCATATGGGGGTCTAATATGGGTTATATGGGGTCATATAAAAGTTGTACGGGGTCATATGGGGGTTATATGAGATCATTTGGAAGTTATCTGAGTTCATATGGGGTTCATATGGGGTCATATGAGGATCGCATGGGGTTATACGGGAGTCACATGGAGGTCATATGTGGCAATATGAGAGTCATATGGGCTCATATATGCTTATATGGGAATGCAGTGATGTGGGCGCATATAGGGTCATGTGGGGCCACATAGATATCACATTGAGCCATTTGGGTGCACATTGAGCCATTGATGGGTAAAATCGATGGAACTGTCAATGATATTATAAACAACACGATTGGATGAACAAATAACAACTTCACTCACTCTGAATCGGATCACGATTCGATATTCAATTAAACATTACGAAATGAAGCTACTCATTTCAAATTGAATAGTCTTCGGCTTAAAAATGATACATAGAAAAAAATCGGAAAATTGGCCATAAATTTTGATGATACTTCAATCCAAAATGATACTAGAATAAAAAAGATCTGAAAAAAAATTGGTCACGTTGGTCATAAATACATACTGTGACGAGGCATATTTATTTATTTTTTTAATCATTTTTACGCCTTTTTCCCCAACATACACAGCCCCCTAAATGGTAAATCCCGCCACCGTTGGGCACCTCTTCCCCCGCTTTCCCCTCATCGCCCCTCTACCTTCGCCCCTGGACTTCATGACGACTGCAGCCGAAGGAAGGCAACAGTTCCGGCCCTACTGAGTGACTGAAGGAGCCGTCACTCTGGAATCCTCCCATGCAGAACCCTCGA
Source organism: Diachasma alloeum (assembly GCF_001412515.2). Taxonomy (NCBI): domain Eukaryota; kingdom Metazoa; phylum Arthropoda; class Insecta; order Hymenoptera; family Braconidae; genus Diachasma; species Diachasma alloeum. Next base: position 209,986 of record NW_021680691.1, on the reverse strand, counting down.
ACATTTACCGCCCTCGATAATTCCCCATGTGACACATCCCTGGACCGTGATCGCGGTCATCATTCACTCCAGCTGATTGGTCCCGATTCCCCACGAAAATTATCCAAAGGACCTCGATAACTGACGAGTCTTCATGAAGGGAACGAAGGAGACGAAGGAGCACGAGAGAATCGGCACTCGTAAGCCAGCTGCCCCGAGTGTTACCACGTGCTCAGATAGTTGGATAATAATGAAGTCCCGTTATTTGGGGAAATCGCCCCGGAAGAATATATTGTGTGTAAAAAGAGGATTTTTGGAGACCCTGAGCTCATCCCAAAGTACATTGGTGCCCCTGAAGTGGAGAGTCGGAAGGAAGGCCCCGTCCTGGAGAAATTCTGTGGACTTTTGGGAGGATAGTCATACGTGCGAAGTGCACTCGGAAGTCAACGTGAGTACGAGTTGTTCCCCTCATTTTCCCCCCGCCCTTGAATATTATTTCTTTCCATCCCCCCCAACGGTGCGCCACACTTGGTTATTTTTACCCCAGTAAATTCAATTATTCTATTTTCAGTTCTTTATTATTTTCCCCTCGACACACCTAGAATCTCCCCCTTTGTTATCCATTAGAATCTCCCCTTAGACGCATACAAAAGCTGCCTGGCCTCCCCCCCTCCCTAGATCTCATTAAAGGCCATATTAACGTCTTTGTGACGATTATGGATAATTTAAAGAAAATATAGTTAGTTTTTCTTATCATTAACCCTTATTTGCCTTATTTCTTTAATTGCCCGAATATTCGTTTCAGGAATTAATTACAAATTAAAGGAAAAAGGTCACAATACACACCCACACACAGCCGCCCATACGAACTAATCTTTTTAAAAAAGGGTCGACTCTTTCAAGAGAGTTCCTAGGAGTCATAAAACGTCGAGAAAACTTGAAATTTCCGTAATCAATTTTCGGGGTCATCATTACAGTAACTTCCTTCTTTCGGGCCGAGAAGTTGAAAAAATAGAAAAGTGATAAAAAATAAGAGTAACAAATTTAAAAAATAGAAAATCCATTCGGAAGCATATTGCTAATTTGTAAGCAACATAAAGTATACCCATATACAGAAAATGCGATTATCCGCTTGTTTTGTTATTGTATTCGATAGGTTTATCGGAGAAAATCAAATGGACCAAAAAAATGACCTGTTGGCTTCAAATATAAGCCTTTATTTGAAAATATTTACTAATTTCCAAAAAACAAACATTCAAGTTCAAAACATTCAAAAAAAACAGTTAAACATTCAAACATTCTTACGCGAGTTCTTGAGTGTTAGAAATAAGAATTTGCCACAATTACGCCGATATTCGTAGTGTCAAATTCCGGATATCTTATGGAGGACTAACAGCTGATTGCCTGATGGGCTGCAACATTTTCCATTACAGTTACTCAGCGTGAAAAACACTAAATTCGATGAACAAACTCAACCTCATATTGAAACTCTTTTTGTGATCCTAAAAGTTAGTTCAACTCAAATATTATAGACCAGTGAATAAGTTATATGACGTGGAAAACTCTTCTGGACTGAGCTCTAATATCCTAGTTAATAACGGTTCATATTCGAAAAGGTATAATTATTATGATCGTATCATACTACTCAAAATCAGGAGATCTCCCTCGTTTCGCTGTTTCTCTCTCTCTTCCTTGGCTTTCACTCACAACCAGGGTTGGGCATATCTCGCAGATGGAAGTTTATGATGTGACATTGTCAAATACCGGTAATTTACCTCTGGGGCGTCAAAAATGTCAAAAAGTGTCAGAAAACTCTTTACAAGGAAGCTAAGGTAAAAAGTCACAAGGGTCAAAAGTGAGAGGCATATCGGCCGGAAATCGTTAAGATCAAACGATCACGAGGGTTATACTCCCGAAGCAAGGGTTATGCCTTCTTAGGGTCAAAAGTCGCAAGGGTCAAACAACGGAAGCAATCCTTCAATCTGGAGGGTGAAACTAATAAGAGGGTCAACGGGGGACGCCAGGCGGTACAATTACAAGGCTCTAACGGTCATGAAGTTTAAACAAAAAAAGCGAGTAGGTTCACAAGGGTCAAACATGTCACTAGGTCACGGCCTAGTTATCCTGATTGACCCTTATGATTTACCTACTTTGTGATTGTTTCTTAATCCTTTGTGATTTTCCTGCTTGTCTGCGTCTTAATTTTAACTCTTGTGATTTTTCAACTTACCTCTCCTGTAGGCAGAACAATGACAAGGGTGGAATGATCATGAATTAAGAAAAAATAATCTGAAACTATTCCGTTTGGTCTTTGTTGTTGCTTATGATCATTTGACGCTCGCAAGTTATGATTGTCACGTTTGACCCTCGCAAGTTATGATTGTCACGTTTGACCCTTGCGAGGTATGACCTTTGCGAAGATTGACCCTCGCGAGGCATAACCTCAGTGGGTATGATTTTTTTGAATTTTGACCCTTGTAACTCTGACAGGCGGTATTCTCGGTCAAAATCTCCCGGTGCCCCGAGGTGCTAATAGATGGCGCGACATAGGTTTTTGACAGGTCAAAAAGCCGACAACTCGCCCGGGTAATTTACCTACTTTATGACCGGTCAAAAACCATGTAATTTACCTAAGGTAATTTACTTGCTCAACCCTGCTCACAATTACAAATGTCAACTCCTTTATAAAGTGAACCATCCCGACTCCCACCGCACCGCGCGTAGCTGTAAAGTGGGGATGGCCGATGGTGCCTCAATAACAGCCCCCCAAGACTCATCTAAAAGCAGTATAGATTTAGCTCCCTCGTTACTGTCACCTATCCAGATGGCGCGGAGTCTCACCTGCTCTTTCCCCCACCCGGTGTGCTCATCCCCACCCCGCAGTTTAGGCGGTTGATGCGACTGTTTATAATAACCTCCTCTAAACCCTTCAATTGCGGTGTTTGACGTCGTTAAATTTTGTATTTGTTGGACAGTTTAGTTGATTCAATATCCATTAGTTATCGGTCGATGTCATGTGAATCAGACAGAAATGAGAAGCAATATAAGTTGCGAAGAAAATTTCTCTTTTCATTTTCTGGTGGATAAAATTATGCCATCCCGTGCAGTGAAAGGATGTAAATCGGAGTACAGAATGTAACGAAATTTTCTCATTACAGGTTGAAATTCCCTTAAATAGAAAAGAGAACTGTTAAACTTATGATAAGAGAGACAGGAAGTGACATCTAGAGGCGGCTCAAAGAGCCGCGACTGGATGAGAAGACCCACAAACCGATGAAACACCTAAGGCATAGCTGATATGGGTGAAACCGCGACCCCTGGTGGTCTGGAGGGCGTTACTAGACTATCGCCATATTAGAATTCGCCCAGCATGTGCTAGGGGAAAAGGGGCCGACGTACAGGCTGTCCAACTGGGCGATTCTATAGGCTATGTCGGAGTAGATAGGGAGCAACTGCCAGGTGGAAGGACTGGTGCCCCCGGGATCCCGTCGGGTTGATTGGTGGGGATAGGGTAACGGAATGACCTATCGTCTCTGAGATACCCACATTAGGGGGAGAAGGCCCTAGAAAGATTCCGAGTTAGTCGAACGTGAGCGCTTGAACCGAGAGGTTGAAATAATCTCTCGGAGTCCACGGACTCCACGTTGCCTCGGTGAATAACCGTTGGCGGCGAGCGTAGGGGGATGCTCCTGCATCTCCCAGTAGTAAAAAGGAGTTATTTTGGCACACGAAGTGACGACTTTGTTGTTTCCGGTGTTATCCGGTGCGGCGAAATAAATGCCGAGCGCATGGGCCCGTGGGTCTGGAGTAGAGATCGTCCTCCTGTCGGCCCGATCATGTGCCGACATTCGAATACCTGGAGACGGTGACGAGCGTTGACCGAAGCGGTAACTGGTGGCCGAGGGTGTGGGTGGTCGTGAAGTGGGTAACAGTGTTCCACTTTGGTCGGATCAGCCTCTCGGCGTCCCAGGCTCTGAGGAATCCCGGCTGATTCGCATTTAGCTCTGGAAACTCCCCCGAGTCGAAATACTCGGGAGGAGAATGAACGCTGGCAGAGTCGAAAGACTCTCCAGAAGGTCATGAATTTAATTCATTATGGGAAGTTATGCCGTAAGGTATAATACACGGCTNATACCTGGAGACGGTGACGAGCGTTGACCGAAGCGGTAACTGGTGGCCGAGGGTGTGGGTGGTCGTGAAGTGGGTAACAGTGTTCCACTTTGGTCGGATCAGCCTCTCGGCGTCCCAGGCTCTGAGGAATCCCGGCTGATTCGCATTTAGCTCTGGAAACTCCCCCGAGTCGAAATACTCGGGAGGAGAATGAACGCTGGCAGAGTCGAAAGACTCTCCAGAAGGTCATGAATTTAATTCATTATGGGAAGTTATGCCGTAAGGTATAATACACGGCTTGCAAAGGCTCGTGAGGATATGGTGGTAATACTCCTGGTGGACCTCGCCCACTCTACCGTATCACGCTGATATTAGCTAGGCAACCCATTGTCCAGCCAAAAAGTCCTCTGAGTGGACGAGTTTGCCTCAGAGGCCGGTTTTCGTCGAACCTCCCGTGAAGGTTCGGCTGGCGCCCGACTATTGAGCGATAGAGACGGCTAACACAGTAGTTTGGATTTTTCCTGGGTGAACAACCTGGGAAAATATCCTTACAAAATGGCGCCCGACGTGGGGCTACGCCAATGGAGTAGAAAGAAAACCCTGAAAATATGGGTAAGTGGAAATTATCGTACAGATAATACGAGGAGAATCGAGAAATTGATTCCCCTCGAAAGTAACGAATTTTTATTGATTTCCTTGAAAAGGAAAAATAGAATTCCAAATGCAGGAAATTTCTGTCGTGGGGAGATTTTCTCAGAAACTCCAGGTTTTGTTCTCCTCGACACCCGGGGGAGATGACCTTGAGGGGACAAATTTATTTTTCCCCGACGAAAATTCCAACGCATCGATTTTTCGCTTGGGAGAGGTTATTCCGGCTGCTCTGAGTGCTGTTCTCCTCGGCACCCGGAGGAGGATGGTCTCGGGTGCGGGGCATTTCCCTTCTTCGACCGAAAAATCGAAGAAAGTGAGTGAAAAACAGAGAAAATTCTGCAAAATTGAATTTTAAAGAAGACTATTCTGAAAAGAATAGCATTACCGACTGCAGGTATCGGAAGTACGGTTTCCGCCCGCGAGGGTGAGCCACGTGACGGACAAGTCGCGCCAAAAGACGAAATTGACACCTCTGATTGATATCAATCAAGAGTGTTCAAAAGGACCGCCTAAATATGCAAATTTAGGTCGAAGTTTAGGTCACTAGCCCTAAACCCCCCACCCCCAATACCTGTGGAATTGGGGGAAAAAGCCACGAGGAGCGTCCTTTTCCATTTTCGATGCGAAAGTGACAGGACGCGAAAATTTACTTGACGCTCCCTTGTGAGTCAATAGTGCACACGGTGAATAAGCCCGAGCAAGCAATGGATAAAACCCTGGAGAAGCTGGTGAATAAGGTGGTGCAAACCACCGAGGAAGCCCAGCAAGGTAAGTGGGACCCGAAAGGGTCCAAGGAGAACCTCCAGCAGAAAACCCTGGAGGAAAGAGTGTGGAGGAATCGGCAGTGCCGCAAGGCACTGACGAAAGTGCCCCAATAGATTTAACGGTCTTTTCGTTATTAGATCGGCCGTTAACGGAGGAGGAGCAAACAGAAATGGTTTTGCTCTATGGAGCCGAGGATGAGGAAGGTGAAATTTCTTCCCCACATACGAGCCCATGGAGGTGGTGTCCCAGGTGGAGCTGTCCACCACGGTGTCATCCCCCACGACGGTGCACCCTCAGGCGAACCACCCTGAGGAGAAGACGGCTGAGGAGAAGAGGGCCGAGGTGGTAAGGAGCCTAGCAGCCATGCTGGCTGAAGAACCCGGCTTGCTGACGACTGTTCTAGACCAACTGTTGTCATCCAGCGCGGGGCCCTCTACGTCGGCATCGTTGCCATCGCCCCCCAGGAGAAGGTGGAAGCCGAGGACGAAAAGTCCTCGTACGCATGGGTCACGAAGAACGGGCGCAAACCCCGTGGAAGGCCGGCCCACGAAGAGAACCCACCTGCAGCCACAACCCTGGCCCCCAAGGTGAGGAGAGATTCCCCGGGAACTAAAGGGGAACGGAAAGAGACAGAGGCGCAATCCTCTGGTCCCTGGGAAAGGAAAAAGGGGCGAACAACCTCCGTTAAGCCTCCCCAGAGGAAGGAGACCCCCGCAGCAGCAGTGCTGGACCCGAAGGCTAAGGAGGAGACCTCCAAAGCCCAGTGTGCCCTCCCTGAGAAGGGAGGGAGAAAGGGAGGAAAGAACTCAGGGTTGAAAAACTCTAAGCAGAGGAAGCCCATGAGGGAGGCAGAAGAGATTCGTCTCCAGGTGCTCCAGCACAGAGGAGAAGGACGCACAGGGGCCGTTGGGGGTGAGAATCCCTAAACCTAAGGCCCCTGACGACGAGAAGATGGATACGGAGTCTCCTCTCGTCGACCGTTGCTCCAACGGAGAGGAGAAGAGGCAGAGAACCTCGCAGCTCCCAATTCCAGCACGGCTATGCTGGAATTGTCGCCGGGAAGGTCACAAGGGCAGAGATTGCCCAGAGCCCAGAAGACCGCACTGCAATACGTGTGGAATTCCGTGCAAAGAGGAGTATTGCCTCGCTTGCACGGAATGGCACAGGGCGAGAGGCCCTTGGGTACCCCATTTTGGGCAAAACGTGCCAAAGGAGACCCTCAAGTTGATGAGGAAGCAGCGGAGGGTGTTGAAGAGGGCGGAGAAAAGCCCAGAGGACGACAGGAGGAGGGCCGAAAGACGCCCCGCGCCCCGCAACGTGGCCAGAGGTGAAACGGCTGGGGAAAGTGGTCATCGTCGACCCGAAAGGGTGGAGAGACGCCCCGAAGGGCCGAGAAGAGGCCCGCCATCCTCGAAGCTGAAGAGGAAGGCGAGAAGAGCCCTTTTCAGCTCGCTCTAGCAGAGGAAACCGCCTCTCCGGAGGTGGAGATGAAGGGAGACGAAGACTCCACTTAAAAAGGCGGAAAAAATACCTCCCAGCCATTTTTTTGTTGGAAATTTTTTTTAGTGTTTTTTTTTACCCCAAACTTTTGTTTATGGCTATAGGAACGGGAAGCCCTGGTTTGTAAAGACAAAGGCAAATTTTTCTCATCGGAAACGGTGTAGGTACGCTCAAATGTGCCGAAATGCACAAAATGAGCGAAGAAAGGGGCTAAAGCCCCAAAAACAAAAAATATTTAAGTAAGAGTCGAGTAATAGGCGCCATCTAGCGCCTCCCCGAAAGGTAGAACTGTCAGTGGCGAGCCGCAGTGGAAACGACGGGTAGTAGGCGCCATCTAACGCCTCCCCGAGAAGTAACAAACTGTCGGTAAGCCACCACAGGTTGACAGCGGTCGGCAGAGTAGAACTCTACTTTATCGATAAAAAAAAGTACCAGCTGGTGAGAAATGCCGCTACATGGCGCCACCTCAGTTGAAAAATACTGAAAACGCCGAGGAGGGATCTTTTAGTTGGAAAACACCCCACAGTACCGCCAAAGGCAGGAAATGGAGTATTTTTCAAATACAAAAAAAAGAAAAGCCCAATAAAAGGGCAAAGAAGAGGGAAAAGTGACTGAAAAGACATGGGTTACCTCCAGAAATGTCGTAAAACGTCCGAAATGTCGGGAAAAGACAGGGACAAGACGGACAATCGCTCAGAACTAGTGAGTTTTCGTTCAAAAATGCTCACTAGAGGATCCTGGGGATTGATAGGGGCTTTTACTGGACAAGTAAAATTCTCCAAGAGCCTTCAGAGTAACCGCCGACCCAAAGAAGGGGGCGCCACATACTCGGAGATGGAACACGAGTAAGGAGGACCCCCCTACTCTGGACTGTAGAGTATAAAAGGAGCTGCAGAGCTCCCAGAAAACTCTTTTCTGTCGTGAAGGCAGAGGTTGAACAAATCTCCTGAACTCGCGTAAGATTCCTTGGGCTAGAAATGGCACCAAAAAGGATTTGCTGAATAAGCAAACGGAAGGGGGAGGGGAGGAGAAAATCCCTGAGACCTCGGTGGGACCGAAAGGTTCAGAGATGGATCCCGAAAAGGGAGCCAAAAAGAAAACGCAGAGGAGTCGCACTGGTAAGGGCACTGGAGAGGGCTAAAAGGCCAATCAGTCCGCTGGCGACGGATTGGAACCTTCCCTTGCCAAAGGACAGGCAAAGCCAAGGGGCCGAAAGATCATCAGAAGACCTAGCCTCTCGAATGGCGATACTGAAAATCTTCGCTGAGGAAGCGAAGAGGTTAGAAGAGCAGCTCGTGACTTCAGTATTGATAGGAGTTGCAGCCCCTCCCCGCAGAGGACCAGGGAGACCAAAAGGCAGCAAAACCACTAGCCGAAGTGCTAGTGGAGTCACGACGACGACGGAAGGAATTCCGAGCGTGACGGTAACTAACGCCCCGCCAACGGCTGAGGAGATACTTGCTCAGATGCAAAAACTGAGTAGGGAAGTGAAGGGACAATTGGGGCCAGCAATGGCCAACCCTCGAGAGAAGGTCCGAGAACCAGAGCCTGAGGTTCCTAGACAGTCTCCCACAAATCCTCCAGGGCGAACAGCCCCAGGAATTGATTATGGGAGAAATGACCGATACGCACGCCGTAGAGAGCGTCGTAGGCAGGCCTCCGAGTCGAGCACTACGGAGAGCAATTTTTACGGCCGCGAGGATCGTAAAAATCGCTATGAGAGCTCCGGCAAAGCCCTGGATTATGTAACCAGGTGGGGCATATTGTTCTCTGGGCAACCAGATGAAGACGTGGAGGATTTTATTTCCGTGATTGATGATGCGAGAGACGCAATCCGCATTAAGGAAAGCGATCTCGTAAAGATCCTGAAAGGGGTTCTCAAGGGGAACGCCCTCACGTGGTATCGCCAAGTGGAAGTTTTCTCTTGGGAAGACGCGTGCCACGCCCTCCATGAAAGATTTGGAGCGCTGGATTTCCAGCAGGCGTTGCACAAAGAAATTTCCGACCGCCGACAAGGCGCGGAGGAAAGTGTAGGGGCGTTCATAGCAAATATGAACGGCTTGTTTGGACGCACTTAACTCCTGTGTTTCGAGGAGAAGCAGCTAATGTACATCTACAACAATATGTTGCCGAAGTACATCGTTGCCTACACCCTCGGCCCCGCGTCGAGATTAAAAGCATTGGAGAGGTACGCTTTACGTCAGGAGACATTAATTCTCTCCGAGCTGACGTGGCGACCCCCTCCAAAACCAGAACATGCCCTGTGCCCAAGCTTCGCATACCGAGGCCCGAGCTACGTCCAAAAAAGCTCGAGCTTCGGGAATAAAGACCCGAGGCAACACAGAGGTTATGAGAAGCCATCTCTGAGGGCACTTGAGATGGAGGAGCACAACGAGCCCATAGAGACTGCAGAAGTCATCTATGACAAGCTTGAGTTACAAGAAACTGAAGCAGCACACGCCTTGCAAAGTCGTGATGCTCCTTCAGGGAGGGGTGGACGTGCTGGTTTCACCAGGCACTTGTTGGTGTGTCGCAACTGCGACCGAGTAGGCCACACGTTCAGGTTTTGCACCGCCGAACGAACGGTATTTTGTTACGGATGCGGTGCCAAAGGCGTGCACTTGCCAGAGTGCCCAAAATGCCGCCCAAAAAATGGGAAACCGGCAGCGTAAGTGACGAAAACTCGTCTGCGTCACCGGAAGTCTCGGGGAAAATGGAAAGAAACCCAGTGGAAGAGGTGGAAAATTCTTCAGAAATTGTAGGAAGGGAGATCTCAGGGTAGAATCATAGCCCAGAGGTCGAAAAAACTGCTGTACAAAGGGTAGAAATGCCCGCGGCAGTGGCAGAGGAGTCGCGAGAGGAGAGGAGAGTGGAAAAACTCTCTCTAGAATCCCTGACGGAACCCATTGCATTATCATCGCCAGAGATGAGCTCTGATCTGGAGTTCATCAACCAAGCGATGAAAGAATGAAAGACATTTGCCTTCCACGTGAAAATCGAAATTCACGGAAGGAAAATACGCGCTCTAGTGGACTCAGGGGCATCTCGTACCTTCGCTGGAGAAGCGGGGATCAAGCTGCTGAGCGAGCTAGGTATCAGTGCGAGAACAATACCACCGAGAAGAGTTCTAGTGGCAAATAGTCAACTAGAAGTGGTAAGGGAGGCCTCTGAAATACCTCTGGTATTAGAGGGAAGACTCGTCACGGTTGAAATTCTTTGGATGGCTTCGCTATCCGAGGATTTCATACTGGGATTGGACTTCTTGAGAGAAGCACTGATGGTCATTGATTTCTTTGACCAATCCTGGTTCTTTAGAGACAAACCTGACGAAGCATTCAAGATTGTCTCAGTGGACCGAGGCTGCCACATAACTGTGTGTAACGGCTTGAGGGTACTTGGAGAAGCGTAACATAGCCAACTCCGGAGGCTCCTGGATGAAAAAATTCCAGTGCATGAAGGAAGTCCACCGATTTCCAAGCTACCACCCCACAAGATTGACGTGGGAGGGTACGAACCTCGGACAAAGGGTCAGAGTCGTGTCTGAACACTTTGAACTATCAATGTGGAAGGAAGTAGATGAGATGCTCCGAGATGGAGTCATCAAGCCATCCCAAAGTGACTGGAATAGTCCCGTAGTGATGGTTAAGAAAGCCAGCGAAAAATATCGGTTTTGTATCGATTTACGCCAGGTAAATGAAGTAACGAAAAAGGATGCTTACCCGGTTGCAAATATGACCAGCATCCTTGATGATTTGCGACAGGCCAATTATATCACGACACTCGACTTGAGTGCCACGTATTGGCAAATACCATTGGCAAAGGACTCGAAAGAGATCACTGCATTCACGGTGCCGAGAAGAGGGTTTTTTCAGTTCGAACGCATGCCGTACGGACTGACAAATGCACCCGCTACCTTCCAACGAACCCTGGACAAATTAATCGGTCCAGAGATGTATCCCCACGTGTTCGTATACTTGGACGATATCATTATGGTCTCAAGGACATTTGAGGAACAACTCACGTGGTTGGGAAAAGCCCTCGATAAGTTGAGAGATCACGGTCTCACAATAAATCGAGAGAAAAGTGTTTTCTGTCGTTCGGAGGTGAAATATCTCGGGTTCGTTGTGAACAATCAAGGACTTGTAGTCACAAGTCGACCCAGAGAAAACATCGGCAGTCGTGGATTTTCCCGTGCCGAAGAATCTGAAACAGATCCGTCGTTTTTTGGGAATTGCATCCTGGTATAGACGATTTATACCAGAGTTTGCAACCATAGCTCAACCGCTGACAGTTCTGACCAAGAAGAATCAGGCATGGTTATGGAATGAAGAACGGCAAGAAGCCTTCGAAACGCTGAAAAAGCACTTAACGTCGGCTCCGACTTTTGCTTGTCCCGATTTTTCAAGTATAGGATGGAGAAGAGCCAGTTATAGCTTACGCTAGTCGCTCATTAACATGCCCTGAAACAAAATACACAGTGACTGAGCAGGAATGCTTAGCAGTTGTGTGGGCCATTATGAAGTTTCGCTGTTACTTGGAGGGTTATCGCTTCACAGTAATAACGGACCATAGCACCTTATGGTGGCTTCATAACATGAAAGACCCGGCTGGAAGACTAGGGAGATGGAACCTCCGGTTGTTAGAGTATGATTACAAAATCATACACCGGAAGGGCGCGCTTCACCATGTGCCTGACGCCTTGTCACGCGCACCGGAAGGTGCAATGGAGTTACTCTCGATGGCGGTAGATACGGAAGATAAATGGTATCTCCGGCGCTGTCGAAACGTAGAGAGAATCCCGGAAAAATATCCTGCATGGNGCATTCAAGATTGTCTCAGTGGACCGAGGCTGCCACATAACTGTGTGTAACGGCTTGAGGGTACTTGGAGAAGCGTAACATAGCCAACTCCGGAGGCTCCTGGATGAAAAAATTCCAGTGCATGAAGGAAGTCCACCGATTTCCAAGCTACCACCCCACAAGATTGACGTGGGAGGGTACGAACCTCGGACAAAGGGTCAGAGTCGTGTCTGAACACTTTGAACTATCAATGTGGAAGGAAGTAGATGAGATGCTCCGAGATGGAGTCATCAAGCCATCCCAAAGTGACTGGAATAGTCCCGTAGTGATGGTTAAGAAAGCCAGCGAAAAATATCGGTTTTGTATCGATTTACGCCAGGTAAATGAAGTAACGAAAAAGGATGCTTACCCGGTTGCAAATATGACCAGCATCCTTGATGATTTGCGACAGGCCAATTATATCACGACACTCGACTTGAGTGCCACGTATTGGCAAATACCATTGGCAAAGGACTCGAAAGAGATCACTGCATTCACGGTGCCGAGAAGAGGGTTTTTTCAGTTCGAACGCATGCCGTACGGACTGACAAATGCACCCGCTACCTTCCAACGAACCCTGGACAAATTAATCGGTCCAGAGATGTATCCCCACGTGTTCGTATACTTGGACGATATCATTATGGTCTCAAGGACATTTGAGGAACAACTCACGTGGTTGGGAAAAGCCCTCGATAAGTTGAGAGATCACGGTCTCACAATAAATCGAGAGAAAAGTGTTTTCTGTCGTTCGGAGGTGAAATATCTCGGGTTCGTTGTGAACAATCAAGGACTTGTAGTCACAAGTCGACCCAGAGAAAACATCGGCAGTCGTGGATTTTCCCGTGCCGAAGAATCTGAAACAGATCCGTCGTTTTTTGGGAATTGCATCCTGGTATAGACGATTTATACCAGAGTTTGCAACCATAGCTCAACCGCTGACAGTTCTGACCAAGAAGAATCAGGCATGGTTATGGAATGAAGAACGGCAAGAAGCCTTCGAAACGCTGAAAAAGCACTTAACGTCGGCTCCGACTTTTGCTTGTCCCGATTTTTCAAGTATAGGATGGAGAAGAGCCAGTTATAGCTTACGCTAGTCGCTCATTAACATGCCCTGAAACAAAATACACAGTGACTGAGCAGGAATGCTTAGCAGTTGTGTGGGCCATTATGAAGTTTCGCTGTTACTTGGAGGGTTATCGCTTCACAGTAATAACGGACCATAGCACCTTATGGTGGCTTCATAACATGAAAGACCCGGCTGGAAGACTAGGGAGATGGAACCTCCGGTTGTTAGAGTATGATTACAAAATCATACACCGGAAGGGCGCGCTTCACCATGTGCCTGACGCCTTGTCACGCGCACCGGAAGGTGCAATGGAGTTACTCTCGATGGCGGTAGATACGGAAGATAAATGGTATCTCCGGCGCTGTCGAAACGTAGAGAGAATCCCGGAAAAATATCCTGCATGGAAAATTTCCGAAGGACTGTTATACCACCTGAGGCCGAAAACAATAGCCTCAGTGGACAATCAAGACTTGGACGAGTGGAAATTGGTTCGCCCGCGTGAAATGAGACGTGCCGCTATACGCGAATGCCACGATTTGCCGCAGGCAAGACACCAAAGTATTGATATGACCTGCCAACGCTTGGGCAATCAATATTATTGGCCGGCGATGTTTGAGGACGTGATGACGTACGTAAGTGCGTGTCACGAATGTCAGCGTTGCAAAGTGCAACAGCAAGCCCCGATAGGCCAGATGGGACCTCGCGCAATTGAGAAACCCTGGTCGAGAATATCGGCGGATATTATGGGTCCCTTTGCGCGTAGTAAAGCAGGACACCAGTATATCCTAGTTATCCAAGACTTCTTTNTCGCTGTTACTTGGAGGGTTATCGCTTCACAGTAATAACGGACCATAGCACCTTATGGTGGCTTCATAACATGAAAGACCCGGCTGGAAGACTAGGGAGATGGAACCTCCGGTTGTTAGAGTATGATTACAAAATCATACACCGGAAGGGCGCGCTTCACCATGTGCCTGACGCCTTGTCACGCGCACCGGAAGGAGCGACNCCGGCGCTGTCGAAACGTAGAGAGAATCCCGGAAAAATATCCTGCATGGAAAATTTCCGAAGGACTGTTATACCACCTGAGGCCGAAAACAATAGCCTCAGTGGACAATCAAGACTTGGACGAGTGGAAATTGGTTCGCCCGCGTGAAATGAGACGTGCCGCTATACGCGAATGCCACGATTTGCCGCAGGCAAGACACCAAAGTATTGATATGACCTGCCAACGCTTGGGCAATCAATATTATTGGCCGGCGATGTTTGAGGACGTGATGACGTACGTAAGTGCGTGTCACGAATGTCAGCGTTGCAAAGTGCAACAGCAAGCCCCGATAGGCCAGATGGGACCTCGCGCAATTGAGAAACCCTGGTCGAGAATATCGGCGGATATTATGGGTCCCTTTGCGCGTAGTAAAGCAGGACACCAGTATATCCTAGTTATCCAAGACTTCTTTACGAAGTGGATAGAGGTGCGACCATTGCGTAAAGCAACCGGTGCGACGATACGGAAAGCATTGGAGGAAACCATTATTTATCGATGGGGAGCTCCACGAGAATTGCTGACCGATAATGGGACCGAGTTCGTNATATCGGCGGATATTATGGGTCCCTTTGCGCGTAGTAAAGCAGGACACCAGTATATCCTAGTTATCCAAGACTTCTTTACGAAGTGGATAGAGGTGCGACCATTGCGTAAAGCAACCGGTGCGACGATACGGAAAGCATTGGAGGAAACCATTATTTATCGATCGGGAGCTCCACGAGAATTGCTGACCGATAATGGAACCGAGTTCGTAAACAAGGACTTGAAGGATTTGGCTGCTTCAACTAATATGAAGCACCGAACAACGCCGCCGTATCACCCGCAAGCGAACCCCACTGAAAGAGTGAACCGTTCGCTAAAAGCCATGATAAGAGCGTATGTAGAACAGGATCACCGTGATTGGGACTGTCATCTGGATGCATTTCGTTTTGCATACAATACAGCCCAACACAGTTCCCTGAAGGTAACAACGGCTTTCGTAAATCTCGGGCGAGAGCCCGAGCCAGCAAACTCGCTGCGACGAAAGCTGGAAGGAGATGTCGAAGTTGAAGAAAGTCCGACCGAGGCCTGGGTCGAGCGTATGAAGCGTCATGATACCCTGAGATTGGCCTTTAGGCATGCATTGGCGGAAGCTAATGATCGACAGGCACAAAGTTATAACTTGCGCCGAAGGAAAGGTGAATTCGAGGTCGGCGAACTGGTCCTAGTTCGCGGCCACGAGCTGTCGAGTGCTGTCAAGCATCGTTCAGCGTCCTTGAACAAACCGTTCAATGGACCTTTCGTGGTGACCAAGAAGTACCCCAGAAACTTTTACCAGGTTTCTGATATGACGGGTCGTAATACCAAAGTGGACATGAAGCCCTATAGGGAAGCTTTGGAAGACCCCCCGACCGAAGAGTCGGAAGGTGAAGAGTAGTTACTCCTGGAGGATTTTTTTGCTTGAAACGTCTAGGTTTCGGGGCGAAATCTCTCTTAAGAAGGGAGATATGTAACGAGATTTTCTCGTTACGGGTTGAAATCACCTTAAAAAGATACATGAACTCTAAAACTGAGACATGAAGCGATATCTAGAGGCGGCTGAAGAAAGCCGCGACTAGATGAACTGAGCGACAAACCGATGAAAGACCTAGAGCATAGCGGTTATGGGTGGAACTGCGACCCCTGGAGGTCTGGAGGGCGTTAGGGGAAAAGTGGCCGACATACAGGCTGTCCAACTGGGCGATTCTATAGGCTATGTCGGAGTAGACTAGGGACCAACAGCCAGGTGAAAGGACTGGTGCCCCCGAGATCCCGTCGGGTTGATTGGTGGGGATAGGGTAACGGAATGGCCTATCGTCGCTGAGATACTCAGACCAGGGGGAGAAGGCCCTAGTAAGATTCCGAGTTAGTCGAATGCGAGCGCTTGAACCGAGAGGTTGAAATAATCTCTCGGTGTGCTGGATGGTGGAATGGCTGAAGAAGCCAGGATAAGGAGTCTCGGACTCCACGTCGCCTCGGTGAATAACCGTTGGCGGCGAGCGTAGGGGGATGCTTTTGCATCCCCCACTGGTAAAAAGGAGTTATTTTGGCACACGAAGTGACGACTTTGTTGTTTCCGGCGTTATCCGGCTCGGCAAAACAAATGCCGAGCGCATGGGCCCGTGGGTCTGGAGTAGAGATCATCCTCCTGTCGGCCCGACCATGTGCCGACATTCAAATACCCGGAGACGGTGACGAGCATTGACCGAAGCGGTAACTGGTGGCCGAGGGTGTGGGTGGTCGTGAAGTGGGTAGCAGTGTTCCACTTTGGTCGGATCAGCCTCTCGGCGTCCCAGGCTCTGACGAGTCCCGGCTGATTCGCATTTAGCTCTGAAAACTCCCCCGAGTCGAAATACTCGGGAGGTGAATGAACGCTGGCAGAGGCGAAAGACTTTCCAGAAGGTCGTGAATTTAATTCATTATGGGAAGTTATGCCGTAAGGTATAATACACGGCTTGCAAAGGCTCGTGAGGATGTGGTGGTAATACTCCTGGTGGACCTCGCCCACTCTACCGTATCACGCTGATGTTAGCTAGGCAACCCATTGTCCAGCCAAAAAGTCCTCTGAGTGGACGAGTTTGCCTCAGAGGCCGGTTTTCGTCGAACCTCCCGTGAAGGTTCGGCTGGCGCCCGACTATTGTGCGATAGAGAAGGCTTACACAGTAGTTTGGATTTTTCCTGGGTGAACAACCCGGGAAAATATTCTTACAAGAATAAATTCCGAAAAATTTCATTATTGCACGGTTCCAAAAAATGCACTAGAAAAATGGAAAACGGTATTGGAGTGTGATGAATTGAGTGCTGGAAGAGCTGTGTGTGAGAGACATTTTCGACCTGATGAAATAGATTGGAGAGAGAGACATTCGATAATTGGAAATGGACGAGTTCTGGGCAAAGTATGTTCACATATTTATTCGTAAAAAAATTCCACTCTTCCATTTCTTAACAAATTTTTTTTTTTGTTCCTGTCTCAGATAAGTTTAAAAATTCCACGGCGCAAAAAAGGGGTGGTACATTCAATTTTCCCTTGGATTGAGGACTGGCACTCAGTACATTCGGAATGGCAGGAAAAAAAACGAGCAGAAGAAGATCCTGTTATAAATGGAATCATTCTTCTGATTGATATTAGGTGTATAACTAAATTTTTCCCTTTTTTATCAAAAAATATATCACATTATAAAATCTATGAATACTAGATCAATCCTCGAAATATCGTCCATCGTTTTCGATGATATTGCGCCATCGATCGGGCAGCATACAAGTGCCATCGCGAAAAAAAACTTGTAAGCTCTGGGGCGATGAAGTCATCATCGAATTTTCGTACATCGTCCAGAGTTTGGAAGCGGCTTTCCTCCAAGGCGCGCTACATGGACCGGAACAGATGCTAATCGGAAGAGGCAAAATCCGGTGAATAAGCCGCGTGCGGGACAACCTCCCAGCCCAAGCTTGAAATGGTTTTCTGAGTCGCGCGATCATCATGAGATCGAGCGTTACCATGGAGCAGTATGACATTCCGGCTCCCTTGCCCAGTAAATGGCCACTTCTCATCAAGTACCTCGGTCAATTTGTTACTTCTCAACTGTAGCATTCTGCAGTAACTGTCTGACTTATTTCCAAAAGTTCGTAATAGAATACACCCTTCATATCCCACCAGATGCAGAGGAGAACTTTTTTTAAGTGAATTTTTTGTTGGGAAATGGATATCGATGATTGTCCGGGATCCATCCACGACTTTTTGCGTTTGCGATTAACAAAAAATATCCATTTTTCATCTCCCGTCACAATATTTGACAAAAAATTTATCTTTTGGCACTTGACGAGCAGCGAAAGATAAGTGTCCATGCGTCGACCGAAGTTATGTTCAGTGCGTGTGGAACCCATCTTTCTACCTTTTATAGTTTTCCCATTGCGTGTAATCGTTTAGAGACTGCGGCTTGAGTAACTCCTAGCCGAGCTGCATGTTCTTTTTAGGTTTACGTTGAGGCTTTGTCGAGTAATTTTTGCAATTCAGCATCTTCCAATTTCAAAGGCTGTCCAGGATGTTCCCGGTCACTGAGATGGAAATCACTTTTTTAAAAGCATTGATACCAATATGTACACGTATCATAAGACACAATATTACTTGCGAGAGTAGAACAAATCGAATTGCGGGCTTCAATTACTTTTTTTCCTTGTTGGAACTCGTAGAGAATACAGTGCCGAATGTGCTGCGTATCGGTCGCAATCGTGTTTACTACTCTCTTGTGGAGTAATACAGCTCTTCCAGGCCTGGCATATAGCGTATTAAAAACTGTAAGGTTCACTCTTCAAAATCATAAACGGGCGCCTAAATATTTAAATTTCAAATAAGACACCGCACTCAATGAACAAAACGGGAAAGATTAAATTATACACCTAATAAAACAGAGCTCCTCGACGAAGGATTGGGTTCTGATATACCTTCATCTCCCGAATCCAGTAATGATGCAGCTGATTGTGTTCAATCTTGTGGAAATATTGAGGATCCTAGATCATCGATTGATGTGCCTTCAACTCTAAGTTCCAGTGATGACGCTGCTGATTCTGTTCTATTGCATGAAAATATTGAGAATCCTCGAACATCCATGGATGTGCCTTCAATTCCAGATTCTGGTAATAATGCAGCTGATTCAGTTCCATCGCGTGAAAACGTTGAGAATCCTAGATCCTCGAGTGATATACCTTCTTCGCCAAATTGCAGTAATGATGCAGCTGATTCTGCTCCACTGTGTGAAAACGATGAGGATCCCAGACCATCGATTGATTTTGATCGGCTGGCACCAGCCGATTTCAATCTTCCAGAAAGATGGATACAAGAACACTAATGATGGACATGTGCTAAATTTCTTTGTGACTAAAGTGATTGAAACTAGAGATGCTCAAGACGATCCAGTCAGTTAGAAGCCAGTAATCTGGAAAGGAATTCACGGAAAATCTGATTTGACACATCAATTGTATGTCCTACGTCAATCGTGGGATCATATTCATCGTGCATCGATTAAGATCATTGAGGAATTGCAAAATTTAATAACTACTATTGATAGACTCAATGTCTGCACTGGCTCCCTGCTCTACAATGAGTTGGAAAAATCAAAATGTAGCATTCTTCACAAGGATATTAGTGGTATTTGGCGTCATAATAAATGCGATCTCCTAGTTGATGCATATAACAAAGATAAAATTGCGTAGTTTCTGTCAACGAAACAAAAACACTGTGAGACAGGAACTGCCTTGAATCAATAAGTCTGGTGATTCTCTACGCATTCGTATTGTCGTAACTCCGAAAAAAAAGACCTCACTAAACTTCGTGAGAAAATTCATACTGCCAGAAAAGCCACGAGTCGAGCACAGGAAAAAATATCAGAATTCGAGAAGGAACTAGAGGTTTATCTTGTGAAATTAGACCATTATGGAGACTTAAATGTCAGCGAATATGTACAAAATGGGAAGATTACCGATGATACTGCGACTGCTTTAGAAGAAATTTTGAATTCTGCAAAGAAGAGGAGCCGCAAAGGCAGACGATATAGTAAGGAGATCTTATTGTGCATGTTATTGCATATGAGATCTCCAAGAGGATATAAATTTGTAAACGATCACGGAGTCCTCTCTGTGCCCGATGTTCGCACTCTCAGAAAGTATATTTCAGCAATTCCTGTATCTTGTCGGTTTGATCCCCAATTTTTTGAAGTCTTGAAGACTACATTGGCCAAGAAAGAAGAAAAGGAGAAACACGGTACTATCCTTCTCGATGAAATGGGCACTCGAGAAAGTCTTGGTGTGAATGCTGGAACACTTACCCTGACAAATTTGGTCGACTTCGGGGAGACCGGAAGCTAGTTCATTCATTAAAAGAGCCGATCATGGGCTCGTTACAATGTTCCAAGGATTGAGCAATTCGTATTCTCAACCTATTGCGGTGTTTGCATCTCGCGGAGACGTGAAAGGCGAAGTTCTCTCTCAACTTATACTCAAGGCGATCGTACTTCTAGAAAATGCTGGAGCTAAAGTCCGTGGGGTCATAACTGACGGTGCCAGTACCAATCGGAAATTTTGGTCATCTTTTGAGGTTTCTGGGGAAAAAAATACATTGAAGAATTCATTTGAACATCCACTGGACGCGGATCGCCGTGTGTATATTTTCTCAAATACTCCCCACTTGGTTAAAAGTATTCGCGACCGCCTACACAACCCTCATTACGAGATTTATTATCTCGAATACTTTAATTTTTTGGATTACTATAAATCAAATTTTGATCCCTCCGATGAGTCCTGAGGAACAAGAAATCAAGTTGGAGCATCTGGAAAGTTTCCACAAAGTTGATAGAGAGGCGGTGAAGCGAGGTAGGAGACCTATCTGCCCCCGTCTCACCATTAATCACTTGGATCTGAATAATGCATCGAAAATGAGGGTGAGATTGGCGAACCAGGTAAATTTTATTCGTTATCGGTATCAATTATGCATCAGGAGCCACGAATAAGCTATTATTTTCCTTTCAGGTCTTCAGTAATTCTGTTGCACATGGTTTGGAAGTATATTCAAAGGGAGTGGAAGAATTCAGGGACTCCAAAGCAACTGCCAAATTTTGTAAGTGGATTAATGACATGTTTGATGCTTTAAATCGTTTCGAGGAAATGGAGGCTGCGGCACCAGGCAATATTGATTACAAAGTATGAAATAATCTACTCAAGTCATTCAACGAAAATTTCATCTTCCCATCTTCAGGAGAGCATTCAAAAACTCGATGCGTGGGAGAACAACGTAAAAGAAGGAAAAATTAACAAGAGCTTATTTTTAACACCGCAAGCGGCTCAGGAACTCCGAGTGATACTACATTCAACATTGGAACTGATCGATTATCTCGTTGAAAAATGTGGATTCTCTGATGTACTCACCGGAAGGATGAATCAACACAACAGACTCAACAGGATGAGTCTCGAGGTTCGCGATTATGTTTTTCGATTTTCTTGAGGCCAAGAAAATATACCCTGAGGCTTTGGCTTGCATATTTTCTCCGCTTTAACGCTTTGCAGTAACTTTAAATGTAATCAATCCCCCTAGTTTCTAACATCCCAAACGTATAGCTCAATTTTTTTTATTCAGATTGTAGGTCAACTTGATCGCTTGTATTCTTGTTCACAGATTGTGTTTATTGTAATGACAATTCCTTAATCTACCTCACGTTTTTTCTTTGGTTTTTGTTTTCTATTTGTGCTCTAGAAGTTTCTTGATTGTATTCGACAAGCTGGAGGGAGGGATGACCATCCAACTACCCCAACTTTTCGACAATTACATAAAATCCTATCCATCTACAATGCATTAAAGCCCCCAAAAACGGGAAATTGCACTATGAGGAGGAATGAGTTTAGAAAACATTTAATCACTTCACCGAATTGAAAGTAATTTACAAAAATCGCAGAAATTCTCTGTTACGTACCCTGTACATATAAAGACCATTGGATAATGTTACGTGCCCTGTACGAGAATTTTGATAATTCTATTATTGATCCTCACCGTTTAAGAGGTTTCGTGGGTAACTAAGCTGGACAATAACCATACAGCGGTAGTGTGATGCTATGACTCAATTAGGGGAAAAATGCCTAAAAATGACCATGATACGACTTTTCTCAGAGGATAGGATCGGAGTGAACGATAGTCTTCGCGTGTCCCACGCCAATTAGGGGAAACAGATGGTTGACTATTCCCTTCACAAAATTCCAAACAGAAAATGAGAAGGTCACCTAATCGCTAATCAACGAGTTCCATGAAGGGATAGGAGAAACGTCACCACCAATCGCCGAATAATATCCAAAGAAATCCAATAATTAGGCGGATACCTGCAGAAGACAATGGTAAAAACAGGAGAAGCTTCTAGAACCTTCCATCCCTGATGACCCACTGTCGATTCAATATAAAAAGGGAGCCGCGACGTGGAAAGGTCAGTTCGAACTTCGAAATTCCAAGGTAAGAATTAATACCCTGAAGCTCCAGGCAGAAGTCTCCAAAAGTCGTCATTCAACTCATATTCCCAGTACAAAAGTAGTGGTCCCTTTCATTACAACGGGTCTACAGTCTGAAAGTCCAGCCTGGTGAAATAATTCTCTATTATTTCACCACTCATCGAGATTGGCCATACCTTCGGGTCTCCAGTCTACTCAAGAGGATCAGCTATCAACCTACGGTTCACTAACCCCGAGGACGTCTCTGCAGAGGCCAAGGATTCAACCACAGAGCATTCCTTCTGACACTCCTGCGTATTTTTATCAACCAATTCTAAGTGTCCATGTCCTTCATTATCCTATTTGTCTACTTTTCCATCTTCCTGTTTTCCCTCCGACGGTTTTCACCCTGGGTTTACGCCAAATTGAGTCACTTTTAATTGAATAAAATATTTAATTGGTCGGTTAAAAAAAACACTTACTAATCACATCCCATCAATTTCCGTCAATTCACGTCCCACGTGACGGGAACCACCACTACACCTCCATGTAGCATATCATCAAACTTACTAATCACATCCCATCAATTTCCGTCAATTCACGTCCCACGTGACGGGAACCACCACTACACCTCCATGTAGCATATCATCAAACTTACTAATCACATCCCATCAATTTCCGTCAATTCACGTCCCACGTGACGGGAACCACCACTACACCTCCATGTAGCATATCATCAAACTTACTAATCACATCCCATCAATTTCCGTCAATTCTCTTCTCCTGGGTCTCTTTCTCTTCCTTTACGCGTTACATTTTCGGCGTATTTTAATACCTTATCCCGAACATCATGTTCCCGATAATATTTTGTTAAAGAGATAATTAAATTCCGGTTTGTCTCATCATCACAGTGACTTCCAGTCGTGACTGGTAACGGTCAGGTAAGAGTCAGCAGGTAGATTTCCTTTCCCTTTCGCTCTCACTCAAAATACGGTTGTCCACAACAAAATTTTGGCGCCGGAACAGGGACTTGATATTTTTAAAAGGGAACGATTATGATAACGCGTAGTGGCAAACAAATTACACCAAAAGATAGTAAAAAACCGAATAAAAAAATTACCCAGAGTTTAAACGATTTAGAAACAAAAAGAGTAGAGGCGGAAATGACACTAGTACGTACTCCACCCATCGGGACGTTGAGCGATGACGGGACATTTCCATTGAGTACTGCGGAAAATAATACTATAGGCACGGAAGACGCCTCGGAAATATCGACTTCTAGAAATAATACCGATCTCCTCTGTTCAGTTATTACTTCGAACTCATTACCACCTACTATTTCTACAGCCAAAGTAACTGAACCTACGGGGACAATCCCAAAATTAATTACTGCTATTAATCCAAAGTCTTTATTGGATACCGTACAGTTTCTTGATAAATTACGGAAAAATGAGGACATTCCCCGGGAACAATTAAAGGCATTAAAGCATACATTCTTTCAGAACCAGACGCTTTGCAACAAATATACCGTACAGGTGTGCTCTTAAAATTATACGAGCAAATAGGCAAAGCTTATCCAGAATCTCTTACTTTAACTCTTATTCGAAGTTTTCTGGATACTTTTCATCCCGGGCATAATAAACGTCCCAGTTTTAATCCACATCCATATATTCCACCATTCTCAAATAATCCACCCGTCTATACGAGTGGTTTCATTTCAATTTCCCCCACGGATAATACATTCAATCGAGAATTCAATTATCAACATCCAAAATATACAAATATATTTTACCCTTTCCCAAGTAAAAATGTCGCATCAATTGACCATCCCCCCGTCTTGGATAGTCACGCCCCTATATTTAGTCAAAATAATCATCAATTTACCAGCACCAACCACACCAACCAAGGCCAACAGGCACCTTACTTTCAATTGGAGCAATTAAGGAAGGAACCGCCCGATGTTCCTCCCTCATTTCCAGATCATTATCGAACAATGCCTGCGGCACCCGGTCCGTTTATGGTTACTTATGGGGGAATGGTCACGCTTCAAGACGCTTTGTCGGCCGTCCCCACATTTGACGGTCTCCCCTCCTCTTTTGGGTGTTTTTCCGAGGCATGCGAAGAAGCTAAAAATATGGTGGATCCTACAATGGAAGCCAATTTGACTAAATTAATTAGAAATAAACTTCGTGGCCCCGCTAAAAATGTAATTCAAGATCGACAATTCCAGTCGATTGATGCCCTTTTAAATTTCTTACAAAATTTAGTTGCACCGTCAGAGTCTATAGCCCAACTCCAGGGTAAACTAGGCCGATTAGTACAATTGGAAAATGAATCTGTCGTCGTTTATGGCACCCGTGCCCGACAATTAATGTTGAGTATATTTGAAGCAAACTCTCGGAGTGGAGGCGCTCAACCAAAATTTAAAACCGAAACTGAACAAGAAACGATTCGTTGCTTTGTACGCGGTCTCAAGAAAGGAATTCGTGTAAGCCCCTATCGATGCATAGATTTAGACACGGCCATTCAAGATGCTATCGAGTCGGAAAAAGAAAAGGCGGCGAGAGACGAATTACATGGAAATGAAAAACATACGCGATCAAAAACAGAAAACGTGGGAAAAAGAAACCGTGATCCCAGAATAAATGCAATTGCCGAAGAAAAATATTGCACATTTTGTAAGAAAAATAACCACACTATTGATCGATGTTTCGCGAAGAACGGATTTCCAGCTAAGCCTGTTATTTGTGCATATTGCAAGAATAAGAGTCACACAATCCAAGAATGCCGGAAAAAGAAATGGCTCGATGACAAACGTAAAAGGGAAAATCAAGATACAAAATCGGGAAACGAGAATCGCCCCTCGACGTTGAACGCGCGTTCAGAGGTAAAGGCGGCAAATTGCGCGACCCTCACCAATCGCAATCACGCGATACATTCAGAACCCATTCTCTTCACAATTTAGGAAAAGAATCTTTTTTTTCTCCAACCGTTATATTCCAACGTAAAAATCAGATAAGCCCATTCACCCTCATGATAGACACAGGGGCGGAACTAAATATAATTAAAGAGAGCGCTCTAATGCCGGATGATAAGATTAATAAAAATCGTGTCTGCCGAATAAATGGCGTCGGTACTGATGCCCTTTATACAAAAGGAACCGTGTTTTTTCCAATATTTGGCATTGATATAACTTTTCACGTCGTAGGGAATGAATTAGCTACCCAAGAAGATGGAATACTTGGCACACCTTTCTTGATGGCGCATATGGCTACTATAAATTATGCGACACAAACGTTAAACCTAAAAGATGAAGAAATTGCATTTTTTACGGAAAATATAATTATTTTGCGCCCAACAAGTAGGAAGTCAATATTTCTTGTCTCAACTCCTGATTCGCCACCAACGGGATATTTACTGAAACTTCCATTGGGCGATAAAATATTTTTGGGGGAAGCATTAGTAACAAATTATGACGGTCGAATATATTTGGAAGCAATTAATGCTAACGAAAGACCAGCAGTAATTCGTAGCTGTCCTGTTACACTAGAAACCTATGAAGAATTGAATAAAAAACATATCGCTTATCATATTTCCTGTGCGTCTGTATCTTCAAATGCAAATCGCTTTGAAAAATTAAAGGATCTATTGAGATTAGAATACCTGAACGAGGAAGAAAAAACAGAAATACTCTCCCTCATATCCGAAACTCAAGATACCTTTCATATTCCTGGAGAACCCCTAGGTGCTACTCACACAATGACTCACCGCATAATAACGACCGACCCACTACCGATCAATACGAAACCATATCGCTACCCCCCATGTTCTGAAACACCCTGTATAGGCCATGTAAGGACAAAACTCAGGCTTCTCATAATATATTAAATGAAATGAAATCTTTGTTTTTTAAATTATTTTTCTTCTCAACCCATGATAATAGCGCTTTTCTTGGCATATTTTGTTTCGAATTTATTCGGATATCTTTCATTGAAAGAATTTTTTTTGTTTCCAATTTTGACGTATTTCTTGGGAATTGAAGTTTCAGTAAAACAATTGAATCCTAACAGGCATTCACAGGGGGGGGGGTGAGGGGTTACCGACGTTTCAGCCCCCGAAGAAACACGTCAAAATTCAAAACAAAAAATGTAATTTCAAAGACCCACACGGGTAAATCGAGAAAATACATACCAAAAAAAGTGCTGTAATAGAAGCAGTGGAGTGATCAACCATGAATGCAATTTTTCACGTCTCGTTCACAATAAAATATCCCAATAACTACTGGCTTTTAGAGAAAATATCAAAAAACATCTATTGTTGGAAATCTTCTAATCGACAAATAATGTTTTCTGACATTTCTCATACCACCACTTATTCCTGAGATGAACGAACAATCATGACAATTGATTCTTCATACTCTATTCTGGCGTGCATTCAAACTACCAGGCGGGACGGAGCAGGTTGCCACCAGCGCCGTCTAGGTCGTGACAGTATTTGGGTAGCTATCGGGCATGAGTTTCAGGGGGCTGCACTATCGGTTAAGATCTCTAGGTTGGGTTACGTTTCGTCGGGTGTATAATCCATTGCCAATGTATGTTAGATCGGTACAGCAATTAAGGTACTTACGCAGTAAGTATACTTGGTGAAAATTTCGAAATGGTATAAAGACGCAATATTTGGATATGTTGTTGACCACATTAAAAAGATATTCCCAAAATTTCAAGTCCCTGGTCCACCCCATTTTTGAGATATGCATCGCCAAACATTCAATTTTTGTGTTTTTTCCATTTTTGACGATGTATATCTCGAAAATGGGGTGGACAAGGTACTTGAAATTTTGGGAATAGTTTTTGAATGTGCTCAACAACATATGATCCAAATATTGCGTCTTTATACCATTTCGAAATTTTCACCAAGTATAGTTACTGCGAAAGTTCCTTAACATAAAGAATGTAAGACCATTTTAGGGTGTTATCAGAATCATTACTAATCAATCGATAAATTGATTCATTTATCAATTTATCCATATGTAAAGTTGTTCAATCATTAAAATAATAGTTCATTCTTCTACTAATTCACTAAACCATGAATTTACTCGTGCATTTCATAAAACAAATGCCCATGGACGAATGTTGAAATCCCTGAATCACTTATGTTTGATCCTAGGTTTTCTGCCTCATTTTGATCCTTAACCCTATCTCTCAATTCTGACCCCCATTTTAACCCTGATTTCTGAACCTCAATTGTGACGCTTATACCTGACTCCTATATTTTGATCTTATATTTTACTTTTATATTTAGACCCTTATATTCATACCGTTATGCCCTGACCCATAACAATCTGACCTTTACATTTTGGATCATATAATCTGACCCTTTTTATTTGCCACTCATATTTAAATCCGAGGCATGCGGCTTATTTTTAGGCCTTATTTTTGACACTCGCTCTGTCTTCATTTTTTATCCCGCCTCATTAAAAAAAAAATGCAGTGTTACGTCCTGATGACGTACAGAATATTGCGATTATTTTACTAGGAAATAATAACAATATAATAAAAATAATTTTTGAATTGAAAAATGGATCATTTTTACGTTTTTAAATTCCATCAGAATCAAATGATTGCGATAACATTTTTGTAGCTAAGCTACTTTTTTATTTATTTCACAACATTTCAATGTATTGTATTCAAGCTCGGCTTCGCAACCGAATTTCGTACCGTGACACATGTCGCCGATAGATCGCTGTCCATGTCGCAAGACATCCTCGGGACGATTCGTAATAATTCGCACATCCTCGATCGGATGATCTAATACCGGTGTCGCGGGAGCTGACTCTCGTTCCAGCTCTCATGGTGTAAGCCAAAGTTACTTTCGCTATGAATAAATTCAATTCGATATATACGCTAATTCCGAGTGTTATAACTTACAAAACCCTTCTATCCTTCACCGAACCCCACTAGTGGTAACCCCGACGTGATTTCTGCAACGTGACAAATATTTATTTATTTTATTTTTTTATTTTATTTTCGGCACCTTCATGGTTATAACCAATGTATAAGGGGGAAAGCATAAAGAAATAACCTATAATGATAGTTAGATAAAAATGATCATATATAATATAAACTTTGTGACGGTAGAAAATTCGTTTGATAAGAGAATGAGACCACGTAAATATAAACAGTATGGTGACAACAAGCTTTAGTCTGATATGTTTAACTGCAAGCAATTCTCAAATTCAAAATTTTTGTGATATAAATGAAGAGGATGTCCACTTTTCTGGGCAAGTTTATCCGGAGGATTTCCGGTACCGAAATTCCCAAGTTACTGAAGTGATGACGAATCTCGTCAGATGCTGGACACCCAATGAGGAGATGATGGATATCATCTGGGTAGTCCCACTGACATGTTGGGCAGCTTGAGTCAGCTCTCAGTCTGCTGGCCTGATCTTTCCAGCAGAAGAATGCATTTTTGATTGACGCTACTCTGACCTGACTCAGGATTCGTAGTTTCTCCCAGTTCATGTTATAATGCAGGTAGTTTGATTGCATCACGAGGCTTTTGTACATAGGACAGTATCGTGATCGGTTTGCAGACTCTAGGTCCTGTAGCTCATTCCTTCAATTTACGGCATTGATGATGTCCTCGATCTGCGCCTTGATAGCCCCGGGATCGAGTGTAACAAGTAAGTTCTCGAAGCCCAGGGCATTGAGTTCTAAAATCAAAAATTTCATCCAGTTATTTTTCTTGGATTTTGGATCGACAGCATGAATGTGCCTCAGCCGAGTTAGACACTGCCTGGTTAATCTGTTATCTGGTAATGCTAGAACTCGAACCACCCAATTCAGTTTCCTCCTCACAACACCAATGCACTGGATCTCTGACACTTTGCCTCCAAACGTACAACATAATGTGGGGTGGATCTCGGCCAACCATAAAGTTGTTTGTAGAATTTAGCCTGGGTGCTGTCAATATCGTTGTAAAATCCATTTGCCCAGACTTCCGACCCATAAAACATCACCGCCTCCACGATGGATTGATAAAGTTTATCAATGGCCTTAGATGAGGATGGATTAATTCTTTGTATTGTCCTTTTTGCTGCTCCAATAGCTTGACTCGATTTCACAAAACGCTCCTTAGCAGCTTGATTGAATTTACCAGATGCAGTAAATTCTATCCCTAGATAAGTATAGGACTTGACTACTTCAATTACATCATCGCCATACTTGAACCTCGGCATGCTAATGGTGTTAGAGCTCCTATGAAAAATTACAATTTTGGTCTTCTTAGTGTTCACGGTGAGGCCGTTGATGTTCCAGTATTTTTGAAGTGCATTCAATTTACGTTGTGTGTCCTGAGCTATATCTCCCAAAATGACAATGTCATCAGCGAACGCTAACAGTAGAAACTCCAGGGAACCTCCCAGACCCACCCCAGACACACCTTCTGCCCTCAGAAAGTTTTCCAGGTTACTCAAGAAGAGGGTGAATAGCAGGGGACTTAGGGATTCCTCCTGCGGAGTACCCCTGCTAATCTTCATCATCCTGGAGTTCACTCCGTTGACCGAATAGAACATCCTCAATTTGGAGTAGAGGTCGACGATAGAGTCCACCGCCTTGGATTCTAGACCCAACTTTGAGAGTCTACTCCAAAGTTTTCTGTGCTGAACGGAGTCAAATGCTTGGCGGAAGTCCACGAAAATGGCGAATAAATACCTTCCCGGGTGCCTCAAGGAAATCTGAATTGCTGATTGAAGACAGAAAAGATTGTCGGAGCAGCTTCTTCCTGGTCTGAATCCGTTTTGGAACTCCGGAATTAACTTGTTGGAGTCTGACCATTTCTGCAGTCTAACCGCAATCAATTGAGTGTATATTTTTGTGATACAATTGAACAGCGAGATATTGCGATAGTTACTAGGATCCATTTTGTCCCCTTTCTTGAAAAGTACAATTGTTTTGACATACCCCCAACAATCCGGTATACAGCCAGTTTGTAGAACTTTGTTGAATAGTGTTTTCAGGGCTGTGATTCCAGGTGCTGGTCAGGTATTTGTAAAATTCGTTGGACAGCCCATTGGGGCCGGGGGCTTTTGAGTTCTTCAGACCTTTAAGACAGGATAAAACCTCTTCGTATGTAAAATCCCTGTCCAGTATCATATGTGGTGAGGAGGAGCGAGGCCACTTAGCTTCTTCAAAGTCCACGGAGGAGTTTGTTATGTAGAAATGTTCCCATGTACTTATGGTGATAGGACATGTAAAAAGGGGTTTTGGTGAAAAACTCTTCAGTACGCTCCAAATTCCCTTGGAGTTTTTTACATCAGATAAATCCTGAAGCTCCTTCTGTCTAAACTCCGTTTCCTTTTTTTTTTGTTAACAGTCTCAGTTTCTTTTTTTCTAGAAAGTAAATCCCCTTTTTGTCCTCCTGGAAGTGAGAACGTTTGGCTTCTTGGAAGGAGAATCCGGATTTCCTCATTTGATCGAGACAGTCTTGGTCCATCCACGGTTTATGACGCTTCCCCCTAGATGCCAAGGGGTTGAAGATCGTGCAGAGCCCTGCACGTGTTGCTGACACCTTGATAGCGGATTCGAATTGGAGGTCTATTGAGTCTGAAGTTCCTCTCATCTGGCTGAAGGTTTCCCAGGCGTCACTCGCACATTCAGCAAATTTGAGGAGTTGTTCCTGGTCATGTGGTCAGGTGTATTTCTCCTGAATCGGGACCTCCAACAAGTTTTCCTGAGTGTAAGCATGGACAGATGTGAGAGAAAACTGACAAATGAGATGCGGTGAGTTGGTACCATGAGGGATAACTTGGCTGTCTTGGATTGTGGGGAGTGACTCCATGTTCGCCCATACTACATCGACCACACTCGATCCCCTTTCGTGAACAAAGGTGTAACTCCCTGGTGAGTCTGAGCGAGTTCTCCCATTAATGATGGTAAAACCCATGGAACCTAGCTCCTCATTCAGTGCTCTGCCTCTTTTGTTGCTTTCTGTGTCCAGGCTTGTCCTGTATTTTATTAGAGCTGTGCCC
Organism: Diachasma alloeum; assembly: GCF_001412515.2. NCBI lineage: Eukaryota > Metazoa > Arthropoda > Insecta > Hymenoptera > Braconidae > Diachasma > Diachasma alloeum. The sequence continues at coordinate 179,024 of NW_021680691.1, read as the reverse complement.
ATTACTACCGTGTCATCGACTCGGTTCAGCTGATTGATTCTATCGTTCAAATCTCCCATTAATAGAACTGGAACGTTCTGCTGATTCTGAGATACCGTATTGATGGAGTCCAGTAAATCATTGAGTGCAGCGTCCAAAGACCATTTGGGACTGAGATAGGCTAGACACACAATAATGGGGTTATTATGAATAAATGTTTTGATGATTATAAATTTTTCGTTGGATGTGATTAATTGAGTAATCCTTCCTTCTGTTTGTTTTTTTATAAACAGGAGGATTCCACCACTTGGTCTACCCACTGAGGATTCGTCCTTCACTGCTGGAATCTAGAATAGGTCAAACCCTGACATGTAATGTGGTGCGTTTATGAGATTCTGTAGTTTCCAGGATTCCAGTATCCCAAAAATAGCATATTTTTGAATTTTTTTTATCATAAAGTTGTCCAATGAGAGAAAATTTCTATAACCCTCAGCATTCCAGAAAGCTATTGAAATGTCTGCAGATCGGCAAAGTGGTGGAGGTGAGGGTTGTTTGCTTTAAGACTTTTGTTCTTTTTGCTGGTCACGAAATGTATGAGGAGGTAGGTCTAGGGGATTTGTCTCAGTATTTGGACTTTTGCCAGCGACACACTTTTGGAGAGAAGTCCTGATCTCACGTGGTTTCCTGGCCGATGGCAGGACACCTGAACCTTGGAATAAAGTTTTTGATGTAGTGGCACCAATGGGTTGTAAGTCGTTGTCCCTTGCTCTCTTCCTGTTGGAAATTTTCTTGATCCGAGATAGAGCTTCCTCTTTTGAGACGTTTGTATCTCCAATGTAGAGATCTCCATCACGAACCCTCGCATCAATCTGGTTTTCCTTCAGTTCTTTCAGCACTAGCATCAAGTCTTCACGTTTGATCATTACTTCCTTGCTGTAATCATTAGAAATCGAAATACTTGTACCCTTCAGGCATGCAGCTTTACCCAGTATTTGTATTTTCTTATTGAAAGACACAAATGAAATGCGAATTGGTGGAGTTTTATTCTCCTTGTTCTTACCAATGATTTTCACACTGTTTATTTCTTGTGCTAGTGTTACTATGTTCATACGACCTTGGAGAAATTTAATGTCTCCTCAAACAGAGCTGGGTAGGAGTAGTCATCCAGCCTCAGTCCAAATATGATCAAATTGTTTCTCCTTCCTTGGTCTTCTAAAGTTCTTTTTTGGGCATCCACCAGTTTTTGCAGCCTCGCATTATCCGTTCAAGAACATTGTGACGTCTTCGTTCCATATTTCATATTCTTCAATTTTACACATTTCGAATAAGCTGTGAAATGATGGCAACCGTTCAAACACAATTACGGTAAAAACGGATCATGACGAACAGTAGGAAGACAGACACTCAGGCATGAGGGAGAGAGGAAAGTCACCTCATGCCGAACCACTCCGATGGCAGCGTTAATAATATGAGGCCGACACACAGAGCTCATCTCCGGTAAAGCATCGTCGAGAATCACACAAATGCAGGCACCATCAACTCTACCAGCAGGAAGACCAAACAATCCGTTGGTACGAGACTTCATACAGCGATAATGGACACCGCACGCGCGGCACGGGCCAACGAGGATGACAACCTCACCCGCAGTCTCATCGCACCTACATCGCATCTCAACCACTCGGGCTAACGAGGCTGGAAACCTCACCCGCTAGATTCGCAGCGATATTCACGCTTGAGAGAGAGAGAAGAAAGCAACCTCATGCCGAACTTCTTCGATGGCAGCGTCGAGAACAGTGGGCCGACTTACCGAGCTCATCTTCTCCAAATCATCAACGAGAATCTCACGCTCTGGAATACGCGACGTCACATCGCGTACGCCATCGACAGACGTCTTCACCAGAGGATCCCCACTCTGATACACCTATCAAGGGGCATTACACACCTGCATACACATACATAGGCATCATCGCAAAACACGGCGAAGACATACATACAAAGGCTACAGTCCATTTCACGAGGGAGAGAGGAAAGTAACCTCGTGTCGAATCACTTCGATGGCGGCGTCGAGAACACCGGGCCGACTCACCGAACTCATCTCCACAGCATGCATCGTTGGGAGGACTGCCTGAAAACCAGTCCAAACGCTCAAGACCGTCTCAGCAACCGACACCTGCAACATCACCACAACCAGGAACATCTAGACGCACATCATCATCTTGGGCTCCATTGAGTGACGCAAGATCATCGTTGGACTCAATCCCATCACCATCGAGAAAACGCATCAGATTCAGCAGATAATTGAATTGATTTTCTTTAGAGTCACATATACCGTTTTTCAGTACCGTTTAACGCGTATATTCTTATAAATATTGTATATAGTTATCCTTTTCTGTTTCACCGCGAAAAGGAATATTGTAGCGAAGCTACTTTTATATTTATTTCACACCATTTCATTGTATTGTATTCGAGGTCGGCTTAGCAACCGAATTTCGGACCGTGACACGTGTTGCTGATACATCGCTGTCCATTTCGCAAGACATCTTCGGGACGATTCGTAATAATTCGGACATCCTCGATCGAATGATCTAATACCGTTGTCGCGGGAGCTGACTCTCGTTCCTGCTCTCATGGTGTAAACCAAAGTTACTTTTTCTGCCAATAAATTCAATTCGATATATACGCTAATTCCGAGTGTTCTACATTACAAAACCCTTCTATCCTTTACCGAACCCCACAATTTTTTTCATCTATTGTCCTCATTCGGTGAAGACAATGGACAGTATTAAATTTGAGAAATGTCACGTGACATTCTCATGATTATACCACCCGGGCGATAAATTCCACTTGTTTCTACGCGGAATTATCTTCGGTTTCGGGTTGCTTTTTGCAACGCAGTCGTGCGTCGCAAAAAACATTCCCCTCCCCTTTCCCCGTTTATAATACCCGCACCATTCCTATCCCTATTCCCTCCTTATTGAACCCCTGCAATCCCTCAAAGAATATTCCCCCTGCACCGCGCCCCTTTTCACCGCAAACGTATTCTTCTACACCGGTTCCCCCTGCACCGTGCCTCTCCCGCCTCGAAACGCATTCGACACCGCCGCGTATTCCCCCGTCACCGCACCCCTTCCGCCGCGGAATGCAACACGCCGTCTACCGCCGCGTACTCCCCCGCACCACGGCCCGCTCGCCTCTAAACATCGAGGATGTCACCGGGTTATTCCCCTAACACCATGATGCCTTCCCCCATCCTTCATCACACGACTTACGTCGTGATTGATCCCTTCCTTCTGACCCCTTCCGTCTTCCCATCCAAATACGTAATTAAAAACATGTGTGCATAAACACACACTAATTACTGGACGACGCAAAAAGGCCTCACCCTAGTGTTGTCCAGTCAGTTCTGGCAACGTAGTTAAGCCTGAAACTCAAGAAATCTTCGCGGATATTCAGCAGTGAGTAACCTTCGCGTGTGAAAAAGAAAATCAGTTTATTTCCGATCAATTCTTAAAAATCGTGAGTTTTTCCTTCGAATTAACTTCGAATTTTTTGATTTTTTAGTTTTGAATCTTTCTCGAAAATTAATTTTGACTTTTAAATTATTGATTTTTTAATCTTTTTCGAGAATTAGATTTTGAATTTTTGAATTTTTGAACCTTTTCGAAAATTCATTTTGACTTTTTGAATTTTCAATTTTTGAATCCTTCCAGGATTTAATTTTCAAGTTTTCAATTTTCAATGTTTTAATCTTTTCAAAAATTAATTTTGACATTTGAATTTTTGATATTTGAACCTTTTTCGAGAATTAAATTCCGAAATTTGAATTCTGAATTTTTAAATCTTTTCGAAAATTAATTTTGAATTTGTGAATTTTTAATTTTTCAATCTTTTTCGAAATTAATTTTGACTTCTGAATTTTGATTTTTGAATCCTTTCAAGGATCAGTTTCGGATTCTGCATTTTTTCTTTATATCTTCGAATATTTTAAGATTTAATTTCGGCAATTTCAATTTTGATTTCAAATGTTTTTCGGGATTTGACTTCAGCTTTCTGAATTTTGATTTCTGAATATTTCCAAGGACTTTGCGACGAGTGTGACTGTCACAGGGTCACGAATTACTGACATAAAAATGAAAATAAATTAGTATTGAATCTGAGTCTCGGAGGGAGCTCGCGCTCTCTTTTCCCCTCGAAAAACATCCATTATCGAACCATCGGCGCAACGTTAAGACGAGAATTCATATGTTAATCACAGCATGATTTTTCGAAGCTCAAAGGTCGGAAGAAAGAACAGGATGACCCCGAGAAAAATCTCTTGGGGTCACATCAAAATGACCCTAACACCTAAAGCTGCACTCCCAACCATGAAGGAAGGACGAAGAAACACAGGGACGAGAGAGACAGGACGTGTAGAGCTACGGGGATACCCAGCCCTGAAAAAGAAGAAACTATAGAAAATCATCGAACAGCGACACGAATTACTATAGTCTAATTTCTTACCCGGCAGTGCACAGGTTCAGTGGTCAACGATCAAAATACTAAAAATGACCAGGCGGGGGAAGGGGCAGAAACCCCGCCGCCAATATTATTCTGACTTTCGGATTTCTGGATCAAAGGAATTCCTTTACTTTCCACTATTTCCTTAAAGAATTTAGGATCGATTTCTTCGGACTGATTTCAATTTTTATTCAATGTTTTATCATGATCATATTATATGCATTTAACCCTAAATATTGTTGTCGAATGATCAGACCTTCTGTTGTAACGATTATTATTATATTCAGGGAGATCCGTGATTGTACTTCAATTATTTTTATCTAACAGAATCATTGTGCTTGAATGAGTCATTCCATTCAGGAGTTGAAATCCTTTGGAATTTTTGCTATTTCGTTGTGAAGGAAATTTCTTTCCCTTATTACTACCTTTGAATTCTTGAAAATCAGAAATAAATACTGTCCAATAATTATTGATTGATTGATCAATCAATTCAAAATTTTTGTACAAATCTCATTCAAGGTGAGAGTCAATTCGTCGATGATTATATTTGTTCATTATTCTGACGTCAAACTCAGAGAACAGATGCGAGGACACATGAATAATAATAATTTTTTATTTAATTCGATTCATAGAATGTTTGATTCAAAGGAATTCAAAGGAATTTGATGAATAATTCAGTAAAATTACGAACGGAATGATTCAATTTCTTTACAACCATTGTTTATCTGAAATTTGTAAAAATCAAAGAAGGTAAAATTATTGGATTAAATTCAAAAATCCATTACAAGCAAAAATCTTGTGTTTTTTGAATTTCTGGATTAATTGAAAAGCATTCACCTATCCCTAGCTATTATCCTAACGAATAGGCTAAAAACAGGTAAAATTGATCATATTTCCGGAGATCTATAACTGTAAATCCGTTGCAAACGGATTGCGAACGAGTGGGGGCTCGTCCGGGATTTAAAGTGCTTTCACAAAATCCAGAAATAATTATTGGTTAACAATATAGAAATTGGACTAATAAAAACTTAATCCAATCTTATTAATAAGGAAACTTGAGTAAGATTGGGATATAATAAGATGATCAGACGTCTTCTGTAAACAGACCAGTAACTCGAATTTATTCAAAGGATCATCTAGAGATTGATCTAAATACTACACTAGGTCATCTTAATCGAAATAAATAATCCGAAGGAAATGAAACTGATTCAGAACAACATTCAAATGTACCGATAAACCCATATGTACCAAAACCTTGATTATCTTTGAGACCGGATTCCACTGCAGTACAAACTGATGATATAACTGGAGATGTTACTAACGTCACACACCACAACAACTCAGTTAGCTTTACGCACACGGGAGATTCACTTGAGAATTTTGAAATTCCTTCGATTAGTGGCTTTTTAGCTTGTACAACTGAGACTCGAACTTCTCAATCTTCACATTACCCTCTGAAATCAATTGATTTGAATCTTTCTCCTATACGTCAATATAGAGAACCAAAGATTTCGTTTAATTCGGCAGACGAGGATCTTGAACAATTAATGCCTCAGAATAAATCCACTGATTTTGAAGGTGAATCTTTCCAAACAGTTATTGATTCTCTTTTGAACGAAATTCCCTCTATTCTTCCTAACTTAGGAATTTACTTGGGTATACTGAACAAGCTGAACAAACCGCTCCTTTGGGAGATCCCAAAGAATCAGTCGGAGTGAATTCAAGTGACCAACCTAATCAAGGACAAGGTCAAGGAAGTTCAACTTCCTTCCTTCCTTCCTTCCTTGAAGATCCTTCCTCAAGAAGAAGGAGGAGGAGGAGCAGGTTTCTTGCTTCCTCATAATACTCCAATTGTGAATTCTGTGGGTTCAAGCGATACTCCACCAGCGGGTGGAGGTTCAATTCCTCCAAATAATTCAAATAATTTCAATATTCAGAATCATTCTTTACCAGTGGTCGCCATGCCACCCAATAACGTAGACGGTACAGTAAAAGAGGCGTTGCGTTTTGTTTCTGATTATGATGGGAAATATATGACTGTCCTTCAATTTATTGAACAATGCGAAGAAGCACGTGACTTCATTGCACCCGATTTGGAAGAAAAATTGGTTAAATAATTGCGAACTAAACTCAAGAATGATGCGCGAGAGTCATTATCCGGTTTGAGATTTGACACTGCCCAGAATTCTATGATCAATTGAAGAAAGCTTACATTCCAGCAAAAACAGTTGATCAATTAGTTAGAAAAAGTTACTACTTGCGCTAGTCGCGTAAGTGCGATAGGTGGGTTGTGTTTCGAGCTCAACAAAACCGAAGGGGCTTGCGATGTTCCTAGTTATGGCGGTATAATTGCACGAAAAATGCTTGGTACATTCAGCGATGGGTTGCTTCGAAGAATCAGACATGAAATGAAATACATTCCCGTTACCTTTGAAGAATCTGTAGATGCAGTTCAGAAGGCTGAAGCTAAGCTTGAGAAAGAATCTGGTCTTAGAAATAAAAAGAAAGAGCCGATTAAGACAAAACCAGTATTAGTTTGTGAGACAGATCCAACCGCGGATAAATAGAGATCGTACGGTTCCCGTACGGAAAACGGAATATATGTGAAATATATGTCAATTATACGCACATATATTTTTGCGAAAAATGCAATACATCAGATATATGTTGAATATATGCGAGCACATATACATTACCCACATATATTCGACATATATGTAAGATATATTTTTGGCGCAAACTGCAATATGTCACATATACGTCACGTATAATTATTTGCATATTTTTTTTTCCGTGAGGGTTAAGTCAGAATAGCTCTAATCCCACTCTTCAGCTAAACCGTCACGGTTTCGCTAGACGCATGTTGTAATCCAAATTTGATAAAAGAAAGATTTGTAACAAATGATGCGAAGAGAGATACGACTGTTAAAATCGATTTGATGGGTATTAATGATCATCCAGTACCTACAAAAGGAGAAATAAGTTCATAATTGTTTGGAAGGGAAGTTAAATTTCTAATCGTTTCAGATGATTTCCTCATTGAAGCATCAGGTATTTAGGGAAATCAGTTTTTCATAGTGAATCGAGTCATTTTTGATTATGATAAAAGAGTGATAATAATTGATGATAAGTCATATTTATTCACATGCGAAGGGGTTGTGTCTAACGAAACAGTGTTAATTCCTGAACGTCATGGCTCAGTGATGTATTGTAAAGTTTTGAATCCTGAAGTGAAAGAAGAATGGATTCCAAGAATAAAAATTGCTTAGAACGTTTTTGCTGGGAATTGTATAGCGACTATCCATGAGGGAAAGGCCTACATAAGAGTTTACAATACGTACCAAAGGTTGAATTAATGGAATTCGATGTGGTATCGAGTGATCCAAATCTCAAGAAAGAATTCGACGCCAAATCAAGAGGGTTATAAAAGGGATGCGATATGTATTATTCGAAGGTTAAAGAGACTTGTGATGATGATAAGTTTGAACTCGTTGACCCTTGAAGAGAGAAATGATCGAATAAAAGAAACAATTTTCAAAATTACCGCTAAATTCAAAGATACTTTAGTAATTAATAATGAAGATGGTACAGAATTAACCTTGGATTTTCAGAAAAATGAAGAATTAACTGTAATAACAAATAAACATGATAGATATGAGAAGTTGAAAGATCCCTTGAGGTTGGATCACTTGAATGGTGAAGAATCAGCTTACATTGAAGATCTATTGTTGAAGATATCTGATATTTAACAATTTCCAGATGAACCCATTTCTGCAACTGATCTACATCCTCACAGGATAATTACTACTAATCGTCATCCGGTTCACACGAAACAGTGGAGACTGCCAATATCATTGCGGGATGAAATCGATGTTCAGGTCGGGGAATTGCGGAAAAAGGATCTCGTGCGTACATCTAAATCGCCATATTGTAGTCTGATCTGGATAGTTCCGAAAAAGCCTGATTCTCACGGAAATAAAAGATGGCGTCTTGTAATAGACTTTTGCGCATTGAATGAATTCACAATCGCGGATGAGTATCCTTTACCTAATATTGAAGAAATTTTAAATCAACTTCTAGATCAGGGATTCTATCAAAACAACATGGATCCCCGAGATAGACATAAGACGGCTTTCACAATACCATTTGCACATTACGAATTCGAACGAATGCCAATGGGGTTGAAGAATGTGCCAGCGACCTTCCAAAGAATCATGGACACTGTTTTGACTGGATTACAAGGAGTCGAACTCTTTGTTTATCTAGACGATCTAGTGTTCTATGCTGAAAATTTGGAGGAACATATGAGAAAATATGAGTTATTGATACAACGATTACGTGAAGCAAATTTAAAATCACAAACGGACAAGTGCGAATTTCTGAAGCGTGAAGTTGCGTATTTAGGGCACATTATAGGGCAAGACGGGCTCCGACCGAATCCGAAAAAGATCGACGCCGAAGAGAAATTTCTTACTCCGATTAATCAGACAAAGATCAGGGAATTTCTAGGACTGTCAAGTTATTATCGAAAAATCATCCAAGATTATGGAGAATTGGCCAAACCTTTAACGCGATTGTTACAAAAAGAAATTAAATTCAAGTGGAATTCGATGGCAGAGAAAGCCTTCCAAGAGTTAAAAAATAAATTGATAACAGCACCGATATTACACTATCCAAAATTTGAGGAGAAATTCATTATTACAACAGATGCTTCTAAGAAAGCAGTAGGGGGAGGCCGTTCTCAAGGTGTGATTGGAAAGGACTTGCCCATTGCTTACACTTCGAAAGCCCTCAAGGGACCGTAACACAGATTCGAAGTGTATGAAAAAGAAGCACTAGCAAATATGCATAGCGTTCATGCTTTCAGAAGTTATGTTTACGCGAGGAAATTCATTTTAGTAACAAATCATAAACCTCTTGCTTGGCTGAAGACTTCTAACGGAGTTAATAATCGAGTAATGAAATGGCGATTGGCCTTGGGTGAATACGATTTCTCTCTATGATTTTTCTGTAAACATAAATAATACGCGCACGCTCCGGTCACTAGAATGTAAGGTTATGAATGATTGGGATTGAGTGAATGAGATTAAGAATGTCAACGAGGAGTCCTGGCTCATTTCCTGATCATCGAGGGGTCATTAGTCACCGGAGAGGATCATCAGCAGGCCTGGTAAACGAGTAACACCGTCTGGAAGCCAAAAATTTCACCACGAAAACACCAGAGGTTCCCCTATTTACTCTCGGGATACGGACACATGTCAACACGGTGTCAACCGCAGGATTTTGGATCTCGCGAGGGCCCTGAAACACACTACCAGGGCGCAGCACGTTACGGGCCCATGCAACCTAATCTACGGAAGCCCGGTGGGGACACTAGGCAACCGACGACTGGAGGCGCCACCAAACTCGCAACGCAAACAGACTCGGAAACATGGACCACTCGATTAAGTTTGATTTTAAATAGTTTTTAATTATTAAAGTACGAGTTTACAAGCGGCTTTCGCTTCCTACGGACTCTTTATCAACCTTTCTTTAATATTCATAGCGGAATGTTATCATCCATTTCATTTAATATATAGAGTTCTGTATTTGAAACTCCATGACTTGTTTTGGTCCCTCTAAAGGAAAAAAAACCCTCATCAGCATTACTCATGCATGGCTTTGATTTTTAATTCCGACTGGTTTTTCTGATTGATTTTCGACATGTTGTCCTCACAGGTGCCAGTAGGTTCAACAGGACATTTAAGAGAGGTAAGTGATAATTAATGCAAACTTTGACACGGAAAGAAATCATTAAAACCCTGAAAATGATCAATGGAATGACCTTAACCCTATCTCCCTCTGAACTATCAATTCGAAGTATGCAATTTAAAATGACTCAAATTTCAGTAAATGAATTCCCTGTAATAAATTCAATCATTTTATTGCGTTTCGTCCTCTCCAATTGAGTGCGTGAACATTGACGACGATTCGGGTCACCTAACCTCACAATTACATATGTTGAGCAGAAGGTTCGATACGTCCTTCTGGTCATTGCATAAAGAATTGGAATTCACTTTGAATTGCCAGAATCCTCAATTCGTGCCAGAACTCATTAATAAAATTCTCAAGTATAAATCTTTCATGTCCCAATACTAAGAAAGTAACATGTAATTATAGTAAAGTATCAAACTCCAATATTCTGGTGAATTTTTCCGTTTGACGTTTTGTTGAAAATGAGATTATCACAATTCTAAGTGGTTACGAGGATAAATATACGATACATTTCTTGATTACGATGAGGAGATGCTCGATACTTTCCTCTTTTGGAGCATGAGCTCTATAGCTGGTTCATAATTATCTGAATTAGCCACTTCTACACTGATGAGGGTTTAATTCCTATTACAATGTTTTCTTTTTCCTTCGAGATTCTTGTTCACAACAATGCCAATAATGAAGATTTGGTACTTGAATGTAACACTAATGGCAACTTATGTATAAGAGATATCGAAAAACTCTTTCCAAACAGTCTACTAACTTATAAATTTGATGATAAAACACACCTAGTTAAGACTCATGAAAATGGAAAAGAATTGGTTCTCAACTCCACCATCGATGAATATAGTGTTCGTCATGCCAATGAAAGTAACAAGTCAAATGGATCTAACAAAACTAACAGCAGAGTCAAATCTATTTTGGAGGTTCGTCGGGGGAATTCTCAGACTGAAGTTAAGACGAAGACTTCATGACAGTCGCCAGCGAAAAAAAAGAAAGATCAAAACATGTTCTGAGATTTATAAAGAAATATTCGTCGGATGGATGGAGCAAGAAAGTGAAGGGGGAAGGTATTCTCAAGTAAAGAAGCCCGCTGGCGGGTTAAAATCTCTTAAATTGAAATCTTCTGAACAATGTTCAGTCGAGAACATTATTGATTTGGCAATTGCTGAGTTCAAAACCAGTTGTTTCAATAATTATTTTGATCATTTCACGGTGAAGTTGGGAACATTTAAGGGTCAGACAATCGCCAAAGATATACAGAAGGCAAATCTTGTGACTTGTGGTCGTATATTGCTGCCCAAGGATCAATCCCATCTAAATTTCGCGTCTACCTACTCACACACCCAAAGGACTTATCGCTTTCTCCGAATAAGAGTTTAAAAGGAAAGCTCTCGAAGATCACTCACAAGACTGCTGTATCCAATAAGAATGAAGACATTTCCAATGTTAAAATTGATGCACAAAAGTCCCTGGCTAAAGGCTCGACAGGTCACGTTATACCTGATGGAGAAGTTTTTGAGCGGATTGTGACTAACTATAGTCCAGATTACTCCGTTGGGAGTTTGGAGTCCACTGCTTTTGATGATTCAAATTCGCTGGCGAAAGTACAGGTATCAATCGATAAAGGAGATGTAGAGGTTGTCACTCCAGCCTCAGTACTGGAGAACAGTGGGGCTGAGCCATCAAGACGTATTGTTTGTGAACAATTTCAACCGAAAGTTCTCAACTTGGAGAAATATCAAGGGTAAGATTCTGAGAAGTCTTCGACTATCCTGAAAATCAATTCCGTTGATATGGATTTTCTGTACGTCAAGATCTCGACATTCTCTGGAGAACTATCTTGGAGGGCTGCCACGAAAGAAATTTTATGGGATGAAGAATATAAGCACGTTCCGGATCTGTCCTGCGATTATAATGATTTCTCTCCTCTGCAATCTGGTTTCGACGCTTTCCAGGTCAAAGTTAATGAGACAATCCTCTTGGCTAGTGAGAACGATGATTTTGCAAATTTGAAATATTGTTTCCCAGAAGCTGATACAAGTGTACTTGTGCCTCACAGTATTTTATATACCCCAGTACACTTGAATGGTAGTCACAGCGGTAATTATGATATTGGTTGTATCCCCACTTGCTTAGGTACATGTAAGTCTATGTTCACGTGGTATAAAAATGGGGAGGTTTATCAACGTGGCCGAGGTTTATTTTGGATAGAAATTACAAATCCAGAGGATTTCAAGCATAACTTTTGGTGCGCTGTTGAATGTTGGGATTCGAAGCCTCAGTCTCCATTTCCAGATGAGTCTGCCCATTCTAACAGTTCACCTCCTGATCCAGAAGTTCCTGAGGAGAAAGCCCCTTCGTCTTCATCCAGTGATAAAGGTGAATGCATCTTCTCTAGATACCGTATTCGTAATTTTGATCTGACTCGTGCAGTTCCTGTAAAATATAAATGTATGGGCCAATTTTTACTTTAGCAAATAATGAAGTTCAAGTTCAATTCTACGGAAACGAAAACAGCACCAATGAGAGTAATCTATTTCATTAATATTCATCATCATCGATTGAAATAACAAAATACTCTTTCAAACAATCTATGCATGTGTTTTAGATTCTCAACATATCCGTCAGTATTAATTGAATCGGTGATGTAAATGTCTAATCAAACTTGATGAACGCTAAAGCAGTAGAAATAATTTTGCTTTCGTGGCTGAAGCACTCAAAAATATTCCTTCTCCTGAGAAAGTCCTTCCTCCTCAGAGTCTGGTCCACTATTATGAAAACATTCTTAGTTCACTTGTCATGCCCCAGATTTGGTCAATTGCGTTATTGTTTAATATGTGGACATACAGCATTGTCAGCGTGACACTTGCCAGCGTAACTGGATTATGCCGACCAAGTGATGAAATGTAAACAATCAATGTATTATTTATGAGACGATTGGGTCTGCACAGAACAGACCTGAATTTGACTCCGACGCGTACAAAAGTCGTAAGCTCTTTGTAATCAGTCAGATGACATAGTAATTATAATCATGTAATAAATTCTCATATTTAAATACCGATAAACCATTGGTGGGATTTATCCCTTTAAGCCTAGAACCTACTATAAGTACCCCCCACGCTGGGTACAACATTTGGTGGCAGCGGTGTTTGGCTACAATAATAAGGTATTTAAATTTTCACGTCGACGTAATGAGTGAGGTCCGCATTAAATTCTGAAATCTACGTACGGACCGACGTACTATTGAAACCAAGTCTACGTAGGGAACGACGTTGCATTTTTTTCGGGTGATCACGGAACACGTGTCAGCAAATAGCTGAGCGGCCGATGGACTTCGGATTGCAGGATTTCAGTGAGTCAACTTGAGGATACCATTGATATACCTGGGCTACTCGGAGAAGTAAGCATTCAACGAACTACTTGGAGAAGTAGATATCGCGGCTACTTGGAGGAGTAAGCATTGAACAAGCTACTTGGATTAGTAGGCAATATTGCAGGTTTTAGGTGGGTCATTGTAACGTGACTCGGGGATACCTGGGCTACTTGGAGGAGTGGATAGTAAATAACGGCAAAGGCAAATGAGTTTTGAGGGCAGATCTGGACACGTAAGTCGAGATAATTTTCGATTACGTAGATCAAACTCGTTGGACTCAGCGGTGCCAGGAGCCGGAGAGGAACTTGCGGGAATATTGCAAGAAGTTACCTTCAGAGCAAGGCGGAATTGGACAGATCCGGATTGGTCTGGGGAAAATATACCACGAGTAAGGCAGCAACGGATGGCTGATGCACTTGGTCATTTTGGAGTGAATCTGCGGAGACATTATTCATTCAATTCGGACGATAGTTTATCCGACGTAGATATGAATTCACCTCACGGTTTAAGAGACGCCGTCAGTGCTGAGATGGAATGTATGCGGAGAAATTTCAAAAGACGACACGGAGGCAATGACCAAGGCTAGAATTTGGGAGCTGTGAATGGATTAGCGAACAATGTATCACCTGAAAGACCAACGAGACGTCATGATCAGTTAAGGAGAAACTACGAGGATTTAGTCGCGTGACACAATAGGTTGTTAGAGCAAGTCAATGCAAGACTAGATGGTTCGGAAGAAATGCGAGAAATCATCAACCGACGAAACGAAGAAATTGGTGTAACGCGTTTAGCGGAACAAGCCGCAGAAGCGAGGGCCAGAGCATCAGAAGCAAGAGCTGAAGCAACTGAAGCGAGAGCTGAAGCAGCAGGAGAAATATCAGAACGAGCTGGAAGAGGGCAAGACCGGGCCTGGCTGCGGAATCGGCGACGTACTAATTTTGGTGAGGATGATTACAAAATTGACGTTACTTTAAAAATTATCAAGGAGTTTGACAGTAATGACCCAACACAACTGGAGGGGTTTTTGCGAAATTGTAAGTTGGTATTTTCCCGTGTACGAGAACGAGATCATCCATATGTATTGGAACTGATTTTAACCAATAAATTGACGGATCGTGCTATGCGGGACATGAAATACAAGGAAATCTAAACAATGGAGCAATTGGAGACAGAGTTGGAGAGTCTGTATGGTACGAAAAAATCCATCGATTCGTTACAAATGGAGTTATCCACTTTGAAACAACGAGAATGAGAATCTGTAAGCTGCTATGGTTCAAGGACTGAGAGTATTACAGCAGAAGTGGTGGACGAGTTATCGAAAACCAAGGAGATACTAGCTGAGAAACGAACGGTGGAGGATGCCATTAGATAGCTAGCAAAAGCAAGCTTCGAGACTGGATTGCNTATGCGGAGAAATTTCAAAAGACGACACGGAGGCAATGACCAAGGCTAGAATTTGGGAGCTGTGAATGGATTAGCGAACAATGTATCACCTGAAAGACCAACGAGACGTCATGATCAGTTAAGGAGAAACTACGAGGATTTAGTCGCGTGACACAATAGGTTGTTAGAGCAAGTCAATGCAAGACTAGATGGTTCGGAAGAAATGCGAGAAATCATCAACCGACGAAACGAAGAAATTGGTGTAACGCGTGTAGCGGAACAAGCCGCAGAAGCGAGGGCCAGAGCATCAGAAGCAAGAGCTGAAGCAACTGAAGCGAGAGCTGAAGCAGCAGGAGAAATATCAGAACGAGCTGGAAGAGGGCAAGACCGGGCCTGGCTGCGGAATCGGCGACGTACTAATTTTGGTGAGGATGATTACAAAATTGACGTTACTTTAAAAATTATCAAGGAGTTTGACAGTAATGACCCAACACAACTGGAGGGGTTTTTGCGAAATTGTAAGTTGGTATTTTCCCGTGTACGAGAACGAGATCATCCATATGTATTGGAACTGATTTTAACCAATAAATTGACGGATCGTGCTATGCGGGACATGAAATACAAGGAAATCTAAACAATGGAGCAATTGGAGACAGAGTTGGAGAGTCTGTATGGTACGAAAAAATCCATCGATTCGTTACAAATGGAGTTATCCACTTTGAAACAACGAGAATGAGAATCTGTAAGCTGCTATGGTTCAAGGACTGAGAGTATTACAGCAGAAGTGGTGGACGAGTTATCGAAAACCAAGGAGATACTAGCTGAGAAACGAACGGTGGAGGATGCCATTAGATAGCTAGCAAAAGCAAGCTTCGAGACTGGATTGCGCGGACAGCTACAGGTGCTTGTAAGGGCCAGGGCTTTCAAAACACTGCATGAATCAGTCATTGGAGCTAATGATTTAGCTAAAACATCGAATTTGCAATCAGGAAAGCCAGGAGTTTTTGATGGGCAGAGGGTAGAGAAAACTTTTTACAGGTGCAACTTGGCTGGTCATTTTTCAAGAGACTGTCCCACTCGCGAGGGTTCCACAAGGCTTCCTCGAGAAGAGGGAAAGAGAACATCGGTAATGCCGTTTGGAGCTGTTTGTAAATACTGCAAATATTCGGGTCACTAGGCAGTGGATTGTCATAAGCTGAGAAACAAACTGCGACTATCAGACGATCAGGCGATTCTTGTGCGAAAGAAAGAATCAGGCACTGCGAAACCACGTAATTTTGAAGGAAGTAATGAGAGCTTAAAACTGCCAGTAGGAGCATTCCAGATTTGTTGAAAATTTATTCTTATTAGTGAATTGATTTAGAGAGAGAAATTCAATTTTAATTGTTAAAATTTTGTTATCGATGATAACAAATTTTTTATTTTAAAAGGGGAGGAATGTTATGCCCCCGATTTGGTCAATTGCGTTATTGTTTAATATGTGGACATACAGCATTGTCAGCGTGACACTTGCCAGCGTAACTGGATTATGCTGNATCACCTGAAAGACCAACGAGACGTCATGATCAGTTAAGGAGAAACTACGAGGATTTAGTCGCGTGACACAATAGGTTGTTAGAGCAAGTCAATGCAAGACTAGATGGTTCGGAAGAAATGCGAGAAATCATCAACCGACGAAACGAAGAAATTGGTGTAACGCGTGTAGCGGAACAAGCCGCAGAAGCGAGGGCCAGAGCATCAGAAGCAAGAGCTGAAGCAACTGAAGCGAGAGCTGAAGCAGCAGGAGAAATATCAGAACGAGCTGGAAGAGGGCAAGACCGGGCCTGGCTGCGGAATCGGCGACGTACTAATTTTGGTGAGGATGATTACAAAATTGACGTTACTTTAAAAATTATCAAGGAGTTTGACAGTAATGACCCAACACAACTGGAGGGGTTTTTGCGAAATTGTAAGTTGGTATTTTCCCGTGTACGAGAACGAGATCATCCATATGTATTGGAACTGATTTTAACCAATAAATTGACGGATCGTGCTATGCGGGACATGAAATACAAGGAAATCTAAACAATGGAGCAATTGGAGACAGAGTTGGAGAGTCTGTATGGTACGAAAAAATCCATCGATTCGTTACAAATGGAGTTATCCACTTTGAAACAACGAGAATGAGAATCTGTAAGCTGCTATGGTTCAAGGACTGAGAGTATTACAGCAGAATTGGTGGACGAGTTATCGAAAACCAAGGAGANGGAAATAAAAGATGGCGTCTTGTAATAGACTTTTGCGCATTGAATGAATTCACAATCGCGGATGAGTATCCTTTACCTAATATTGAAGAAATTTTAAATCAACTTCTAGATCAGGGATTCTATCAAAACAACATGGATCCCCGAGATAGACATAAGACGGCTTTCACAATACCATTTGCACATTACGAATTCGAACGAATGCCAATGGGGTTGAAGAATGTGCCAGCGACCTTCCAAAGAATCATGGACACTGTTTTGACTGGATTACAAGGAGTCGAACTCTTTGTTTATCTAGACGATCTAGTGTTCTATGCTGAAAATTTGGAGGAACATATGAGAAAATATGAGTTATTGATACAACGATTACGTGAAGCAAATTTAAAATCACAAACGGACAAGTGCGAATTTCTGAAGCGTGAAGTTGCGTATTTAGGGCACATTATAGGGCAAGACGGGCTCCGACCGAATCCGAAAAAGATCGACGCCGAAGAGAAATTTCTTACTCCGATTAATCAGACAAAGATCAGGGAATTTCTAGGACTGTCAAGTTATTATCGAAAAATCATCCAAGATTATGGAGAATTGGCCAAACCTTTAACGCGATTGTTACAAAAAGAAATTAAATTCAAGTGGAATTCGATGGCAGAGAAAGCCTTCCAAGAGTTAAAAAATAAATTGATAACAGCACCGATATTACACTATCCAAAATTTGAGGAGAAATTCATTATTACAACAGATGCTTCTAAGAAAGCAGTAGGGGGAGGCCGTTCTCAAGGTGTGATTGGAAAGGACTTGCCCATTGCTTACACTTCGAAAGCCCTCAAGGGACCGTAACACAGATTCGAAGTGTATGAAAAAGAAGCACTAGCAAATATGCATAGCGTTCATGCTTTCAGAAGTTATGTTTACGCGAGGAAATTCATTTTAGTAACAAATCATAAACCTCTTGCTTGGCTGAAGACTTCTAACGGAGTTAATAATCGAGTAATGAAATGGCGATTGGCCTTGGGTGAATACGATTTCTCTCTATGATTTTTCTGTAAACATAAATAATACGCGCACGCTCCGGTCACTAGAATGTAAGGTTATGAATGATTGGGATTGAGTGAATGAGATTAAGAATGTCAACGAGGAGTCCTGGCTCATTTCCTGATCATCGAGGGGTCATTAGTCATCGGAGAGGATCATCAGCAGGCCTGGTAAACGAGTAACACCGTCTGGAAGCCAAAAATTTCACCACGAAAACACCAGAGGTTCCCCTATTTACTCTCGGGATACGGACACATGTCAACACGGTGTCAACCGCAGGATTTTGGATCTCGCGAGGGCCCTGAAACACACTACCAGGGCGCAGCACGTTACGGGCCCATGCAACCTAATCTACGGAAGCCCGGTGGGGACACTAGGCAACCGACGACTGGAGGCGCCACCAAACTCGCAACGCAAACAGACTCGGAAACATGGACCACTCGATTAAGTTTGATTTTAAATAGTTTTTAATTATTAAAGTACGAGTTTACAAGCGGCTTTCGCTTCCTACGGACTCTTTATCAACCTTTCTTTAATATTCATAGCGGAATGTTATCATCCATTTCATTTAATATATAGAGTTCTGTATTTGAAACTCCATGACTTGTTTTGGTCCCTCTAAAGGAAAAAAAACCCTCATCAGCATTACTCATGCATGGCTTTGATTTTTAATTCCGACTGGTTTTTCTGATTGATTTTCGACATGTTGTCCTCACAGGTGCCAGTAGGTTCAACAGGACATTTAAGAGAGGTAAGTGATAATTAATGCAAACTTTGACACGGAAAGAAATCATTAAAACCCTGAAAATGATCAATGGAATGACCTTAACCCTATCTCCCTCTGAACTATCAATTCGAAGTATGCAATTTAAAATGACTCAAATTTCAGTAAATGAATTCCCTGTAATAAATTCAATCATTTTATTGCGTTTCGTCCTCTCCAATTGAGTGCGTGAACATTGACGACGATTCGGGTCACCTAACCTCACAATTACATATGTTGAGCAGAAGGTTCGATACGTCCTTCTGGTCATTGCATAAAGAATTGGAATTCACTTTGAATTGCCAGAATCCTCAATTCGTGCCAGAACTCATTAATAAAATTCTCAAGTATAAATCTTTCATGTCCCAATACTAAGAAAGTAACATGTAATTATAGTAAAGTATCAAACTCCAATATTCTGGTGAATTTTTCCGTTTGACGTTTTGTTGAAAATGAGATTATCACAATTCTAAGTGGTTACGAGGATAAATATACGATACGTTTCTTGATTACGATGAGGAGATGCTCGATACTTTCCTCTTTTGGAGCATGAGCTCTATAGCTGGTTCATAATTATCTGAATTAGCCACTTCTACACTGATGAGGGTTTAATTCCTATTACAATGTTTTCTTTTTCCTTCGAGATTCTTGTTCACAACAATGCCAATAATGAAGATTTGGTACTTGAATGTAACACTAATGGCAACTTATGTATAAGAGATATCGAAAAACTCTTTCCAAACAGTCTACTAACTTATAAATTTGATGATAAAACACACCTAGTTAAGACTCATGAAAATGGAAAAGAATTGGTTCTCAACTCCACCATCGATGAATATAGTGTTCGTCATGCCAATGAAAGTAACAAGTCAAATGGATCTAACAAAACTAACAGCAGAGTCAAATCTATTTTGGAGGTTCGTCGGGGGAATTCTCAGACTGAAGTTAAGACGAAGACTTCATGACAGTCGCCAGCGAAAAAAAAGAAAGATCAAAACATGTTCTGAGATTTATAAAGAAATATTCGTCGGATGGATGGAGCAAGAAAGTGAAGGGGGAAGGTATTCTCAAGTAAAGAAGCCCGCTGGCGGGTTAAAATCTCTTAAATTGAAATCTTCTGAACAATGTTCAGTCGAGAACATTATTGATTTGGCAATTGCTGAGTTCAAAACCAGTTGTTTCAATAATTATTTTGATCATTTCACGGTGAAGTTGGGAACATTTAAGGGTCAGACAATCGCCAAAGATATACAGAAGGCAAATCTTGTGACTTGTGGTCGTATATTGCTGCCCAAGGATCAATCCCATCTAAATTTCGCGTCTACCTACTCACACACCCAAAGGACTTATCGCTTTCTCCGAATAAGAGTTTAAAAGGAAAGCTCTCGAAGATCACTCACAAGACTGCTGTATCCAATAAGAATGAAGACATTTCCAATGTTAAAATTGATGCACAAAAGTCCCTGGCTAAAGGCTCGACAGGTCACGTTATACCTGATGGAGAAGTTTTTGAGCGGATTGTGACTAACTATAGTCCAGATTACTCCGTTGGGAGTTTGGAGTCCACTGCTTTTGATGATTCAAATTCGCTGGCGAAAGTACAGGTATCAATCGATAAAGGAGATGTAGAGGTTGTCACTCCAGCCTCAGTACTGGAGAACAGTGGGGCTGAGCCATCAAGACGTATTGTTTGTGAACAATTTCAACCGAAAGTTCTCAACTTGGAGAAATATCAAGGGTAAGATTCTGAGAAGTCTTCGACTATCCTGAAAATCAATTCCGTTGATATGGATTTTCTGTACGTCAAGATCTCGACATTCTCTGGAGAACTATCTTGGAGGGCTGCCACGAAAGAAATTTTATGGGATGAAGAATATAAGCACGTTCCGGATCTGTCCTGCGATTATAATGATTTCTCTCCTCTGCAATCTGGTTTCGACGCTTTCCAGGTCAAAGTTAATGAGACAATCCTCTTGGCTAGTGAGAACGATGATTTTGCAAATTTGAAATATTGTTTCCCAGAAGCTGATACAAGTGTACTTGTGCCTCACAGTATTTTATATACCCCAGTACACTTGAATGGTAGTCACAGCGGTAATTATGATATTGGTTGTATCCCCACTTGCTTAGGTACATGTAAGTCTATGTTCACGTGGTATAAAAATGGGGAGGTTTATCAACGTGGCCGAGGTTTATTTTGGATAGAAATTACAAATCCAGAGGATTTCAAGCATAACTTTTGGTGCGCTGTTGAATGTTGGGATTCGAAGCCTCAGTCTCCATTTCCAGATGAGTCTGCCCATTCTAACAGTTCACCTCCTGATCCAGAAGTTCCTGAGGAGAAAGCCCCTTCGTCTTCATCCAGTGATAAAGGTGAATGCATCTTCTCTAGATACCGTATTCGTAATTTTGATCTGACTCGTGCAGTTCCTGTAAAATATAAATGTATGGGCCAATTTTTACTTTAGCAAATAATGAAGTTCAAGTTCAATTCTACGGAAACGAAAACAGCACCAATGAGAGTAATCTATTTCATTAATATTCATCATCATCGATTGAAATAACAAAATACTCTTTCAAACAATCTATGCATGTGTTTTAGATTCTCAACATATCCGTCAGTATTAATTGAATCGGTGATGTAAATGTCTAATCAAACTTGATGAACGCTAAAGCAGTAGAAATAATTTTGCTTTCGTGGCTGAAGCACTCAAAAATATTCCTTCTCCTGAGAAAGTCCTTCCTCCTCAGAGTCTGGTCCACTATTATGAAAACATTCTTAGTTCACTTGTCATGCCCCAGATTTGGTCAATTGCGTTATTGTTTAATATGTGGACATACAGCATTGTCAGCGTGACACTTGCCAGCGTAACTGGATTATGCCGACCAAGTGATGAAATGTAAACAATCAATGTATTATTTATGAGACGATTGGGTCTGCACAGAACAGACCTGAATTTGACTCCGACGCGTACAAAAGTCGTAAGCTCTTTGTAATCAGTCAGATGACATAGTAATTATAATCATGTAATAAATTCTCATATTTAAATACCGATAAACCATTGGTGGGATTTATCCCTTTAAGCCTAGAACCTACTATAAGTACCCCCCACGCTGGGTACAACATTTGGTGGCAGCGGTGTTTGGCTACAATAATAAGGTATTTAAATTTTCACGTCGACGTAATGAGTGAGGTCCGCATTAAATTCTGAAATCTACGTACGGACCGACGTACTATTGAAACCAAGTCTACGTAGGGAACGACGTTGCATTTTTTTCGGGTGATCACGGAACACGTGTCAGCAAATAGCTGAGCGGCCGATGGACTTCGGATTGCAGGATTTCAGTGAGTCAACTTGAGGATACCATTGATATACCTGGGCTACTCGGAGAAGTAAGCATTCAACGAACTACTTGGAGAAGTAGATATCGCGGCTACTTGGAGGAGTAAGCATTGAACAAGCTACTTGGATTAGTAGGCAATATTGCAGGTTTTAGGTGGGTCATTGTAACGTGACTCGGGGATACCTGGGCTACTTGGAGGAGTGGATAGTAAATAACGGCAAAGGCAAATGAGTTTTGAGGGCAGATCTGGACACGTAAGTCGAGATAATTTTCGATTACGTAGATCAAACTCGTTGGACTCAGCGGTGCCAGGAGCCGGAGAGGAACTTGCGGGAATATTGCAAGAAGTTACCTTCAGAGCAAGGCGGAATTGGACAGATCCGGATTGGTCTGGGGAAAATATACCACGAGTAAGGCAGCAACGGATGGCTGATGCACTTGGTCATTTTGGAGTGAATCTGCGGAGACATTATTCATTCAATTCGGACGATAGTTTATCCGACGTAGATATGAATTCACCTCACGGTTTAAGAGACGCCGTCAGTGCTGAGATGGAATGTATGCGGAGAAATTTCAAAAGACGACACGGAGGCAATGACCAAGGCTAGAATTTGGGAGCTGTGAATGGATTAGCGAACAATGTATCACCTGAAAGACCAACGAGACGTCATGATCAGTTAAGGAGAAACTACGAGGATTTAGTCGCGTGACACAATAGGTTGTTAGAGCAAGTCAATGCAAGACTAGATGGTTCGGAAGAAATGCGAGAAATCATCAACCGACGAAACGAAGAAATTGGTGTAACGCGTTTAGCGGAACAAGCCGCAGAAGCGAGGGCCAGAGCATCAGAAGCAAGAGCTGAAGCAACTGAAGCGAGAGCTGAAGCAGCAGGAGAAATATCAGAACGAGCTGGAAGAGGGCAAGACCGGGCCTGGCTGCGGAATCGGCGACGTACTAATTTTGGTGAGGATGATTACAAAATTGACGTTACTTTAAAAATTATCAAGGAGTTTGACAGTAATGACCCAACACAACTGGAGGGGTTTTTGCGAAATTGTAAGTTGGTATTTTCCCGTGTACGAGAACGAGATCATCCATATGTATTGGAACTGATTTTAACCAATAAATTGACGGATCGTGCTATGCGGGACATGAAATACAAGGAAATCTAAACAATGGAGCAATTGGAGACAGAGTTGGAGAGTCTGTATGGTACGAAAAAATCCATCGATTCGTTACAAATGGAGTTATCCACTTTGAAACAACGAGAATGAGAATCTGTAAGCTGCTATGGTTCAAGGACTGAGAGTATTACAGCAGAAGTGGTGGACGAGTTATCGAAAACCAAGGAGATACTAGCTGAGAAACGAACGGTGGAGGATGCCATTAGATAGCTAGCAAAAGCAAGCTTCGAGACTGGATTGCGCGGACAGCTACAGGTGCTTGTAAGGGCCAGGGCTTTCAAAACACTGCATGAATCAGTCATTGGAGCTAATGATTTAGCTAAAACATCGAATTTGCAATCAGGAAAGCCAGGAGTTTTTGATGGGCAGAGGGTAGAGAAAACTTTTTACAGGTGCAACTTGGCTGGTCATTTTTCAAGAGACTGTCCCACTCGCGAGGGTTCCACAAGGCTTCCTCGAGAAGAGGGAAAGAGAACATCGGTAATGCCGTTTGGAGCTGTTTGTAAATACTGCAAATATTCGGGTCACTAGGCAGTGGATTGTCATAAGCTGAGAAACAAACTGCGACTATCAGACGATCAGGCGATTCTTGTGCGAAAGAAAGAATCAGGCACTGCGAAACCACGTAATTTTGAAGGAAGTAATGAGAGCTTAAAACTGCCAGTAGGAGCATTCCAGATTTGTTGAAAATTTATTCTTATTAGTGAATTGATTTAGAGAGAGAAATTCAATTTTAATTGTTAAAATTTTGTTATCGATGATAACAAATTTTTTATTTTAAAAGGGGAGGAATGTTATGCCCCCGATTTGGTCAATTGCGTTATTGTTTAATATGTGGACATACAGCATTGTCAGCGTGACACTTGCCAGCGTAACTGGATTATGCTGGCCAAGTGATGAAATATAAACAATCAATGTATTATTTAAGAGACGATTGGGTCTGCACAGAACAGACCTAAATTGGACTCCGACGCGTACAAAAGTCGTAAACTCTTTGTAATCAGTCAGATGACATAGTAATTATAATCATGTAATAAATTCTCATATTTAAATGCCGATAAACCATTGGTGGGATTTATCCCTTTAAGCCCAGAACCTACTGTAAGTACCCCCCACGCTGGGTACAACATACTATTACGTTCAGAGTCCTTATTTCATTTTTATTTCAGTCAAGACTGGAGACTCTTCCCAGCGAAACACCAGGAGCGTCATCGATGATCTTCCAACCGAAGGAATCTTCAGTAGCCTCAATAAACAGATTGCCCTCCCACAAATTACCAAGGCAGATCTGGTGTTCACGAAGGAGATTCTGGGTGGTGGATCCCAAGGAAAAATAACGAAAGGGTTTTACCATGGGACTCCTGTCGCAATTAAGTCAATCAAATTTATCCAAGTGGTACTGAAGTTTGCCAGGAGGGAACTGGATATTTTGGCTGAGGTGAAGCACCCGAATATTGTCCTCTATTTTGGAGTATGTGAAGAGAAAAAATCACATCGTGATGGAGTTCATTGACAGGATCACATTGTATGACTTTCTGTACGATGATGAATATCGTGCAGAATATATACTCGATTCAAATAAGAAGCATACACTGGCTCATCAATTGACCCAGGCAGTTAATTATCTCCATAAGAAACTCACTCCAATCATTCAAAGAGACATTAAGCCAGAGAATATCATGATAACCAAACACTGGTCCCTGAAACTAGTTGATTTGGGGCTGAGCAAATGTTTGACAAGTGTTGGTGCATCGAGAACAACTGTAGGGACAACTCTGAAAGGAACAGCCCCTTACATGCCCCCTGAAATGGTTCTGCATTATGACGACGCCTCAGTTTTCTCTGACATTTGGGCTGTTGGCTGTACAATTGCGGAGATGTACACTGAGTCTCCAGTTTGGGAGCTAGATGAAGATTATGAAGTTCGTCTGAAAGAGAAAATGCTCGATCACGAAATCCCAAATTTCGATGCAATTCCAGAGGAGCTGAAAGAATCACTTGAAGACTATTTCAAGTACATCCCACAAGAACGATCTTTATCCCTTTTGATGTGCACTTTTTCTAATATCCTTTGTCGTGTGTAGCTTTTGAAGACTGTTACGCACGAAAAAAATTTACACAAAAACCTAATGAATTTACTGAAACACTCCTATTGAATGTTTATAGGAATTCTATTGATGATTCCATTAGCTTTTTGCTGACTCTATTGCAAAATTCGGTCGATTTTTTTTTCTCTTGATAGTCTGCTGCTTTCCAGAACGTTTTTAATCAATAGCAATATCTAATGGAAATATTGTTTATTAAAAAAAAATAGATTCTCATTTTTCTGTGTCATAAATTGTCTGTCATAAAGTCAGTAGTTACTCACAACTCAAAAGAACTGATATACATTTGATAATAATATAAATTTCATGTTGAAGAATAATTTATCGACATAAAATTTATTTCATTTCTCTTGAGGTTTCTTGAATCTGAAAAAAGCACCAAAAAAATTGAAGTACAAAAAATACAGTCAAAGAATTCTTATTTTTGACCAAAAAATCAATTCAAAGCAATTCAAGACAAAACAAAAATTTTGGGTACAAAATATAGAAACAATATCGTTCGATTTCTTTATTTGTTAGCCACATCTCATTAGCACTTCCATGATTTTCAAAAATTAATTATTAACAAAAATGAACTATAGATATATTTTAATCTGCTGCGGTAGTAATTTAGTTTAGCTTGAGGTACCGGCAACTCATTCGTGGTATATTCTTAGTTCTATTGGAAAAGTGCAGAAAAGCTGCAGAATTTGCCAATAAATTCATCGAAAAACTAATAAAATTGTCGTTAGAAGAATCTTTCAGTGAATTCGTTAAATATTTCTATAAACATTTTTCATGCATGTCTAGGGTAAAAATTGTTCCTTCTTCATCGAGCAGTAGAAATATGTCACAAAGCAATTCCATACGCGCAATTTATAAAGCACTAAATGTGGACTGATAATAAGAAATGGACTCATAGGATCCATGTCTTAGGAAGGTGAGCAATGATCACGTGCTTTAAGTGAAGCAAAGTCTAGATTCAACTATAGAAGTGATAAAAAAATATGTTTTATGTTCATGCGTAATTTTCATGTTTTTATCGTCAGTAAATTTCTCTAAATTCGGTCTATTTTTCAATAAAACTAATAACGTTAGATTGCAAAGGTCATAGGAAGGATTCTTGAGCATCAAAGCAGTGGATCCTCGTAATAATTAATCTGCTGACTGGGGACCATAAGACTGCTCGGTATCTCGGAAAATGTTAGTTTTAGGAATTGTGATATGTCTATAATTAAACGCATAATTTGTAATGGAGCAAATGGATGATTTTTATAATGTTAGTATTTCGATCTCAGAGTCATGAACGTATTAATCTGTGATACGACGTACTACACATTACGCTGTGCATCTCATACAAATTAACATAAGAAGCTTTAGTCTCTAGTTTAAAAAATAGAAATAGACGAGGAAAGAATAATAATAATCCAGGCATAAACAAACGACGACGAAAATGGAGTAATATTTGTCACATTTTCAAAATGATGAGAGTAATCAAAAAGAAAAACAGATATGAATTTTCTCTTTGTTGATTGGTCGTCTTTCCAAGTCCAGAAATATTCGTTTCAGATATTTCTGCAAATTTTTCAGGATAGAATGAAGTTTGGGGTCCAAAGAAATATGATAAGACTCGCAATAATCAAAAAAAAAAAGAGTTGCAAAAAGGAAAGAAGCTATGAAGATTTCCATCTTCATTACGTGTTTCTTGATTTTATTTGTGTTTGTTAAATGGTCTTCCTGAAATGACATGCATGAGGATAAAAAAAATTTGGAAGATATTTTTTTCAATAAAAATGAATCAGTCTTCCGAATAAACGGAGGGAAAGATAGTTACAACAAAAGGGACAATGTGGAGAGTTCAATGGTCATTAGATGTTCTTTTTTATTTCATTTGTGTTCACCAATATTCTTCATGGAGTTCTCCGAATTTGAATAAAAGTAGTTTGATAAAATACAGCGGTGTTGATTCCTCTTATGCTCTGATCACCATCTTCAAGGACATTAAATAGTAGCCCTCAATTTCCAAATAAAATTGGACAGCCTACCAGAACCAATTCCTCAAATTGATCAGAAAAAACTTTCAAGAACGTATGAACCTGGCGCATTCGCTAGGAAATTCTATTCGATTTTCATTAAACATTCTATTCGTTCTGTAGCGCATTCTGCTGAAGATTATTTCCACTTTTGATTTTTATAAATAGTCAGAATCAAATAAAGTTTTTTGTAACGAGGAAAGTCCATAGAAACAAATTTCAATTGAATAGTTGACGGAGAAATAAAAATCTGTTTTTTGTTTTCTATAAAACTCTTCCACTGAATGTTTACATTCATCAAACGAATTTTCAATAGATTTTCCTATGAAATTGCCTATAATTTTCTATGAAAATCTTAAACTTATTTTCAAAAGCTGTAAAAATAGGGGATGAAATCAATTTGCTCTATGCCAATAAGGATGTTATTGCCTCAAATTAATTTCCGTCATTATTATGTGTTTCATTCATCATTACATTCCTAATTTTTTACAAGTTCCATGAGAGTAATAAATAGCTTGAGAGCCTCATCGACAGAAGTGGGCTGCTCTATATCTGGCTTCAGTAATACCACTAGTTCACTGAATAATTGATCAATTAAAACGTGTGTAGAAGAATAGTCTGTTTTTAGATCTTCAAGCGTATCTAGATGCAGTTCTCGCTGATAATCAATTCCACCGAAGGCTCCAGGAATATAAAACAAGCAATTAGGTCTTCCCACTGGTAATTCTGTTTGCTTTTGCTTGCGGATTGTGTGTCGATTCCATGCGTCCTCAATTAATTTCAATTCACTACGGATGAGAGGTCCGAAATAATAGCGTAAACATTCCACAGCAACGAGATCAGCATCTTTTAAGATTCCCTCATCCCTAAGACCTTTAAAAAATGAGATATAAAAGTCAGCTCCATGCTTGCGCATCTGGGACCAGTAGGCTTCAATTCGCTGATTCGAGGTACTTTTTCCCTTGATGAAGCTGCTGGGGCCAGCAAACTTGTTATCGTGATCGGTACGTAAAGCTATTTGCAATGACTCCACCATACAATTTTCAGTTCCTAGATCGGATCGAATCAGATTAGGCAAGAACTTCAATCTTAGAATTCTTCTCAAGAAATAGGAAGCTATTATCTTAGGATTATTGTTGGAGCGAGCAACATCCAGCCATAGAATCTTTCGAGAGAAACCATCGATACAACCGTGAATAGCAAACCCAAAAGGTTTCAATTTATCGTGGCCATAAATGTGCCACAAGAAATTAGGACCAGGAACGATATAACGCCGTCTCTTCAACTTATGTCTAGCTCTCTGAAAAATTTCTTCTGGATCTGCAACCCTCAGTACACTGAGAAAAAGAATTCTACAGCCAAGTAATAGTATATTACGCGACAAGTGCGGGAAGCAAGCGCTTACGCACGAAGGTGGCTACGCCCTCGTGCGTAGCCGCTTGCTGCCCGTACGAGTTGCGTATACTATTTTATACCATAAGTGCGTGCGCGGCAAAAAGGGGCCGGGGGGGAAGAAGGGGGTCCAGGGGGCGAAGCCCCCCGGTAGGATCCAGGGACGGAGTCCCTGGTGGGGTCGAGGGGCGAAGCCCCCGCGGGGTGCAGAGGCGGAGCCCCTGCTGGGGGGGTTGGGGGGGCGAAGCCCTCCATCACTGAAAAACAAAAAAAATCAAAATCAAGATCAAAAATGAAAAAAAAGTTCGGACTTGGAAATTGTTTAAAATCAAATTTCTCAATTTAATTGGGTGAAATTTCATAGACAGTCTTGTATTTATGAACCGATTTTTCGGGGATCAAATTATTCCTCACTTCTTGTCCTGATTTCGAAATTTCTGGTGGAAGATTTTCATCATTCCAGTTGTTATTTTCATCATTTTCATCATCCAGACACAGCTTTTTATTTGGCGGAGAACCGACGGTTGCTTCGGTGAGGAATGTCGAATCTCCATCAAATAAATCTCCCGAGAGATCAATCTCCTCATCACTGTCGGGTATGATGTGGTTGTCCATTTAATTTCACTGCTTTTATATTGAATAAATGAATAAATTTAACGGCAGAATATTGAGAGGGTTATGTGGATACCAACAAGTGAGGCAGTGGGCGATGTTATGAGTCGATGCGCAATGGATGTGTGGAATCCAACGATGATATTGCAACGACCATTTGCGCATCGATCTGCGCATCGACCGGTGCATTTGCGCAGGCTCATGGATTACGCACGGGATTATACACGCACGCACGCACGGCCCAGAAAGTGCCGGGTTTCACACTGTAGATGTGTGGAACCCTACACATCTACAGTGTGAAACCCGGCACTTTCTGGGCGTCGACACTGAACTGAAACCGGCCGTATTTCACGCACGTATGGTATAAATTTACTTGCGGCTAGTAAATTTACTTGGCTGTAGAAAATTAAATGCAAATATTTACACGCATTTACTTGTCTCTAGTAGATATACTTGGCTGTAGAAATTTTTTTTCTCAGTGTACCTCCACGACGGTATTGCGTTTCACATTCAACCCGTAGGTGTGTTTTAAACGTTGCCACAAACGTTTATACCCTAAACAAGAACCATTTCCGTCCAATTCTGTGATGATATGAGTGCAAATCTCTTCCAATGGGTCCTCCGTTAGCCCTTTACGTTTAAGACCGTACGAAACTAAAATTCTCTTCAATTGTCGAGTGGAAAGCTGAATGCCATGTCGATCACTCAAAAAATTAGTGATCTCTTGGTAGTTGTATCCTTCATGAAAATACTTTATAATGTATTTATCACAGGTGCATTCCGTGTGCTTATCCTCTGCTCCAGAAACATCCATTAAGCTTCTATCAAGGCAAAAAAGAGGTCTGTATAAAAAGATGATCAGTTTGTATAAGTTCAAAATCCATGCTAATTCATGATCAGCGAAATGAATGAATGCAAAATGATACATGATGTAGAAAATTGAATAGCATGACAAGTCAAATGTGAGAAAAAATCTCGAGCGATATTCTTCGGAACTGAATTGAAATATTGCTTCCTTGATATTGAAAAAAAGTAAGTTGGTGACTAAAATTAATGTATTTTCGATGTCCAATATCGAAAATTTGATTCTGCTGCTTTTGCTTTATAGGTTAACATACGTCTCGGTAAATATCTCGTAAATAGAGAGAGCTAGGAGAATTTTGACATTGATTTTTTTCTAGAGCGGAATATAAGCTACAAAGAAGATATCGACAAAAATTCTGTCATTTCTCTTCATTTACAAGATATTTCCCGATAACTCATCCCAAGCGAAATACACTACACACTACTAACCTTCAAAATCCATTTCGGAGCAGATGTAACATTTTTACAGCGTTTGTTGCTAAACACTTCTTCCTTTATACATAATATTCTAGGATAGACGATTATCAAATTATGAGAAGCATTGTTGCATATTTATGAATCTAAATGATTTGATAAACAGTTGAATGATCCTTTGGGATTCTGCGCGGACAAGAGCCTCCGTATGTTCCCACCAAAACAAATATGTAATTAATGAAATTACTGATTTGCCATAGCGATGCCGCTATGATTATTAAAGAAAGGTTAATAAGGAGTCCGTAGGAAGCGAAAGCCGCTTGTAAACTCGTACTTTAATAATTAAAAACTATTTAAAATCAAACTTAATCGAGTAGTCCATGTTTCCGAGGTTATGATGAAACCGACAGACCCAGTCTATTTGCGTCGCGAGTTTGGTGGCGCCTCCAGTCGTCAGTTGCCTAGTGTCCCCACCGGGCTTCCGTGCTAATCAGTGACACGCATAACACAATCGACTCATGCACGAGACAATTGGCAATACCGGAAAGACGTCAGATACCACCTGAAACCTGTGACGAAATTCCAGGCCATTTCGTCACCTGTATCACGCCAGGGTATTGATAAAGCAAACGAGAGAAAGAGAGAAACTCGGATTCGGTGAAACAGCTACCTACTCCTTACAATAAAATCCGATATCTAAAACATGAGCTACCTGCTACTTTAACTCAACTTCAGAGCTACCTTAAGTCCGGAAAAATTACTTAAATTGGTTACCTATCGCGTGAATCGATTCCCAAAAAAAATTTTGAATAATATTCATTGAATAAGTTCATTAAATAAACCAGATATTTTGCAGATATTTCTTTTTTTGAGTCAGTTTTGTTGATTTAGAGTTTAGTATTTTTGAGATTTTCCTACATAAATTCGGTTAAGGATCAGGATATCACCGTGGAATATTTGGCTAAGATAATGTGCTACCCAGTGCTTCCTGTAACCCTTTTTGGTTTGTCGATAGAGTGAGCACATAGGTCGAGTTGAAATTCTTGCGCTCCCTTGAGCGAGAGTGTTAGGGCTTTCAGTTGGAAGGCCGTGGAGACGATCACCCAGTCGTCGAAGCGGATCGCCATTGGATTTTTAATTTAGTTAAGTTGCGTTTGCGTTTGAGTTTTCGTTGGTAAAGACATAATTCCTCTTCGGAGAGTGCCCTCTGTAGATAAGCTACCTTATTCTGGTCGTAGATGGAGTGAAGACCCGCTCAGCCATCTCAGTTCGTGTTGAGTTCCGGTTTTGTTCAGTTAACATAATTAAAATCAATTATAGTAAAATTCAAATTTAAATCTTTAAATATTTCGCGCACAATTACCCCGGGAATCGATAGTTCGCGTCAGCACTCGAGTCAGCACCGTACAGGGCTAGTCTCCCCCAGACTCCCCACCACTACGCAGCAGGCCCGAGCGGACACACGCGAGAGACGCCATTACAGTATCGATCCGGACGAGAAAAGTGAGGTACGAGTCGAGCAACTCCCTGAACGAGCTTGTTTTTGAGGTAATTATCGAGGCCCCGTGACCAAAATTCCGTCGAAATCAACGCTCCAGACTAGGGTAAGTACTCGTGTACTTATTTAGATGTGTTTAAAAGTGAATTACTGCGTTTTTTTGGAAAAGAAATTGGACCGCGTGGGATGGCGTCGCTACCTCTCAGAATGACGCCAACACAGATACTAATGGTTTGAAGGGTAGAAAACCCTAGAAAAAATTGTGGAATTCCGGTTGGGCATGGGGACGCTATCATGATTGTTACCTTAAAATTTTATGGTTGGAATCCACAACGAATGAACTCAATGTCTACTCTCTGAGGTAAATTAATTGGCTCCCCTGGGAATCCAGGAACCACGTTACAGCCACGGTATTTGCGTGGCTATTAGGATTGTGATTTTCTGGGGCTAAAAAGGGGGAAATGATACCTAAAAACACAATAAAAGTGGATAGACGAATTATTAGTTTATATTTGCACTGTTTATAACATGGTTTTCTATCAATTGATTAAAATCAATGTGAGTGTATATAATGATAATACTTGTATGGGACTTGTCCCGTAGGGGGAATGCCGGGAGATGGCGGCAGTGTCAACATCCCAACGGGGTCGGTCAAGTCGACAGCAGTCGCAGCCAGAATAAGTGAGACCCCAACAGAGGTGGGGCGCCACGGTCGATTCTGACGGCTNACATAATTCCTCTTCGGAGAGTGCCCTCTGTAGATAAGCTACCTTATTCTGGTCGTAGATGGAGTGAAGACCCGCTCAGCCATCTCAGTTCGTGTTGAGTTCCGGTTTTGTTCAGTTAACATAATTAAAATCAATTATAGTAAAATTCAAATTTAAATCTTTAAATATTTCGCGCACAATTACCCCGGGAATCGATAGTTCGCGTCAGCACTCGAGTCAGCACCGTACAGGGCTAGTCTCCCCCAGACTCCCCACCACTACGCAGCAGGCCCGAGCGGACACACGCGAGAGACGCCATTACAGTATCGATCCGGACGAGAAAAGTGAGGTACGAGTCGAGCAACTCCCTGAACGAGCTTGTTTTTGAGGTAATTATCGAGGCCCCGTGACCAAAATTCCGTCGAAATCAACGCTCCAGACTAGGGTAAGTACTCGTGTACTTATTTAGATGTGTTTAAAAGTGAATTACTGCGTTTTTTTGGAAAAGAAATTGGACCGCGTGGGATGGCGTCGCTACCTCTCAGAATGACGCCAACACAGATACTAATGGTTTGAAGGGTAGAAAACCCTAGAAAAAATTGTGGAATTCCGGTTGGGCATGGGGACGCTATCATGATTGTTACCTTAAAATTTTATGGTTGGAATCCACAACGAATGAACTCAATGTCTACTCTCTGAGGTAAATTAATTGGCTCCCCTGGGAATCCAGGAACCACGTTACAGCCACGGTATTTGCGTGGCTATTAGGATTGTGATTTTCTGGGGCTAAAAAGGGGGAAATGATACCTAAAAACACAATAAAAGTGGATAGACGAATTATTAGTTTATATTTGCACTGTTTATAACATGGTTTTCTATCAATTGATTAAAATCAATGTGAGTGTATATAATGATAATACTTGTATGGGACTTGTCCCGTAGGGGGAATGCCGGGAGATGGCGGCAGTGTCAACATCCCAACGGGGTCGGTCAAGTCGACAGCAGTCGCAGCCAGAATAAGTGAGACCCCAACAGAGGTGGGGCGCCACGGTCGATTCTGACGGCTAGGCGAGCTGCCTGTGCCGGTAACTCGGCAGTAGGGCCAGAAGAAGAATATCCATGGAGTTTTGGAGTGGGGGACAAGCATATAAGTGGGAATTACGTAGAGTGGGGGTACCCTGGGCAGGGAAAACTTCTGCTAGAAGCCCTATAGCAGTCACGCTGTCACAGGGGTAGATTCGAAGGGAGGTTTATGTCCTCCTTGTCCTCAATGTTTACTTTATGTTTTTCCGTTGATTCATTCGACCGCTAATTAATATTAAGGCATGAGACAAGGACTTTTTGATCGAGAATTAGATTCCCCATCTATCAACCCCCGTTTCATCCCTTAATCTTTGTAATAAAAAAATTAAAACTGCGACGAAAGTCACGGTGCTATGAGAAACCCAATGGTTTCTCGGCAGAGAGTGCCACCCCAATAATTCGCCCGCTAATTAAAAAATCGTCTCTTCCCTCCTAATTAACATTAAGGAATGAAACCAATGCTGTTCGATAGAGAATCAAATTCCCCATCCAGCAACCCCCGTTTAATCCCTTAATCTCTGTAATCACAAAATAAAAACTGCGACGAAAGTCGCGGCGCTATGAAAAACTTGATGGAGAACTCGCCCGCTAATAAAAAAATCGTCTCTCCCCTCCTAATTAACATTAAGGAATGAAACCAATGCTGTTCGATAGAGAATCAAATTCCCCATCCAGCAACCCCCGTTTAATCCCTTAATCTCTGTAATCACAAAATAAAAACTGCGACGAAAGTCGCGGCGCTATGAAAAACTTGATGGAGAACTCGCCCGCTAATAAAAAAATCGTCTCTCACCTCCTAATTAACATTAAGGAATGAAACCAACGCTGTTCAATGGGGAATTAAATTCCCCATCCGTCAACCCCCATTTCATCCCTTCATCTTTGTAATCAAAAAATAAAAACTGCGACGAAAGTCGCGGCGCTATGAGAAACCCAATGGTTTCTCGGCGTAGAGTGCCACTCCAATAATTCACCCGCTAATTGAAAAATCGTCTCTCCCCTCCTAATTAACATTAAGGAATGAAACCAACGCTGTTCAATGGGGAATTAAATTCCCCATCCGTCAACCCCCATTTCATCCCTTCATCTTTGTAATCAAAAAATAAAAACTGCGACGAAAGTCGCGGCGCTATGAGAAACCCAATGGTTTCTCGGCGTAGAGTGCCACTCCAATAATTCACCCGCTAATTGAAAAATCGTCTCTCCCCTCCTAATTAACATTAAGGAATGAAACTAACGCTGTTCGATGGAGAATTAAATTCCCCATCCAGCAATCCCCGTTTCATCCCTTAATCTCTGTAATAAAAAAATAAAAACTGCGACGAAAGTCACCGCGCCATGAAAAACTTGTTGGATAAATCGCCCGCTAATCAAAAAATCATCTCTCCCCTCCTAATTAATATTAAGCAATGGAACCAATGCTGTTCGATGGAGAATTAAATTCCCCATCCATCAACCCCCATTTCATCCCTTAATCTCTGTAATCAAAAAATGAAAACTGCGATGAAAGTCGCTGCGTTATGAGAAACCTAATGGATAACTCGCCCGCTAATTAAAAAATCGTCTCTCCTCTCCTAATTAACATTCAGGAATGAAACCAATGCTGTTCGATGGAGAATTAAATTCCCCATCCAGCAACCCCTTTTCATCCCTTAATCTCTGTAGTAAAAAAATTAAAACTGCGACGAAAGTCGCGGCGCTGTGAAAAAGCTAATGGTTTCTCGGCGCAGTGGCTCCCGATAATTCACCCGCTAATTAAAAAATCATCTCTCCCCTCCTAATTAACATTACGGAATGAAACCAATGCTGTTCGATGGAGAATTAAATTCCCCATCAATTGACCCTCTTTCAACCCTTAATCTCTGTAAAAAATGGAAGAAATTGTCATGAAAATCACAGCGCAGTAAGAAAAATAATCGTTTTGCGGCGCACAGTGACTCCTGGTAATTAAAAATTCACCTCTCCCCTCCTAATTACGATTAAGGAATGAAAAAAGGGCACGTCGACGGAGAATTAAATTCTCCATTAATTAACCTTATTTTATCACTTAATCGCTATAACAAAAAAATAAAAACTGCCATGAAAGTCAGGGGCCAGTAAGAAGGATAATATTTTCGCAGCGCACACTGACTATTCACCATTCGTCCACGAATTAAAAATTCACTTCTCCCCTCCTAATTGAAATTAAGGGATGAAAAAATGGCAGTTCGATGAAGAATTAGTGTGCTCCGCGAAAAAATTATTTTTCTTACTGGCCCCTGATTTTCATGGCAGTTTTTATTTTTTTGTTACAGAGATTAAGGGATGAAAGAGGGTTAATTGATGGGGAATTTAATTCTCCGTCGAATTGCCCTTTTTCATTTCTTAATCTCAATTAGGAGGGGAGAGGTGAATTTTTAATTACCGGGAGTCACTGTACGCCGCAAAACAATTATTTTTCTTACTGCGCTGTGATTTTCATGACAGTTTCTTCCATTTTTTACAGAGATTAAGGGCTGAAAAAGGGTTAGTTGATGGGGAATTTAATTCTCCGTCGAACTGCTGTTTTTTCATCCCTTAATCTCAATTAGGAGGGGAGAGGTGAATTTTTCATTACCGGGAGTCACTGCGCGCCGCAAAACAATTATTTTTCTTACTGCGCTGTGATTTTAATGACAGTTTCTTCCATTTTTTACAGAGATTAAGGGCTGAAAGACGGTTAATTGAAGGGGAATTTAATTCTCTGTCGAACTGCCATTTTTTCATCCCTTTATCTCAATTAGGAAGGGAGAGATAAATTTTTAATTCGCGGGCGAGTTATCCATTAGGATTTTCATAACGCCGCGACTTTCGTCGCAGTTTTCATTTTTTGATTACAGAGATTGCCCCCTCCACGGGGTTCCCACTTTGTCGTTAGTGAGGGGGCTCGGTCGCGGGCGGTGGGGGTCTTAAGGACTACCGCCGCGCGCGGTCCCTAAGAGGAACGACGATTGGTACGACGGTGTCATTAGTGAGTACGAGAGCGTTTTGGGGCTCATTGAAGCGCCTGTCAGCTTTCCTGGCCGTAGGAATCTCATTGCGAACGGAGACTATCGACTCCATCTTGATAAAACTGCGTGGTCATCGAGTCGGTGCTTACCGGAGCGAAATACAATAATTTATTGTAAGCGTTACGAGCGACTGAGCTACAGATAATATTGCGATATTATTAATTGGAATTATTATTTTATTTTCGTTCCTTTGTATCGTTGTTCTCCGGAGGCGCAACAGAGAGAGAGAGAGAGGACATATCTCGGCTAGTATCGCGGGTAAGAGGCGTTGTGGAAGCCCAGGTAGTGTCTACGGACCTGCTCACCTTACAATTATCCTTGGGGAATTAATAAATGAAAAACTGAGCCGCTTCAGTGTTTCTCCGGATAGCAATTCAACAGATATCGTTGCTTCCTAATTCTTTTGGATTGTATCGAGTAGGGTGGACCGAAGTTTCCGGCATTTTGTAATATTATTAGTATTATTTTTGATTATTCTTCTTTCTTTCATTTTTCTTAGCGAACGATAGCCTTAATTCATTTCTATTATTATTATTTTGGGTGACGACCCGCCAGTAGCAAAATCATTTGTTTTTCTGTTTATAAAATTAGTTGAGTTCCATTTTTTAGAATACAGACTGTTCAGTAATTCGATAATCTTTCTCTTAACTGAACAAGATCCTCTCCTCCAAAGATATAGAGTGAATAAATTAGATCAAGCACGAGTACACCGGACAACAAATAGGTAACGGTGTACATTGCACTGCGTGCGTCTGAATGGTGAAGAGTTCTCAGGAAAGTACTGTTTACAAATTATTTCGTTTATCATTGGGGATCATCTCGAGTTTACTGCAGTAACCGGAATAAATATATTTTGAATATTCGAGAGATTAAAGAATTTACGTCGATTGTCACTTGTTGTCTCAACACGCACTTTTTCACATTGCCTGATATTTTAGAAATATCAGACAATGTCACAACATAACAAAAAAAAACCCAGTGTTTGTTTTTTTTGCTATCTCGTGCTTTTTTTTAAATTCGAATGCGGATGCATTATCAAGGAACCCTATACAAGTAGTAGAACAAGTAGAATAAGTACATGTAATAACGCGATCTGGAGATGATATATTAAAGAAAGGAAGAGAATTAGAAGCCCTCAAAAATCACGATGAATTGAGAATTCTTTGGGACCAAAGACCGCGAGAAGATCGTTTTGGTCTTGGTTATAAGAAGGATATGAATACACCTCGTAAGACTAAAATGATAATGTTTACAAAAGAAATGACGATGGAAACGATACTAGCGATTTGGAGGATCATGAAATAAAGGAACAGGTTATGATTAAAAAGAATCAAAGTAAAAATGAAAGAAAAATTGAACAAAACAATCGGAAAAGGAGCAAATACATGTGGAAATGACCATGATTTGAGCAAAAATGAAGAGGGAAATTAATTAAACGGTAATCAGATAAGTAAAGATCAATTGAATGATGATGATGATGGGATAATTGATGAATTAATCAGAGATGTAGAAGAGGAAAATAACGAGTTAAATAAACACATAAATGGGATAAGCAAAGATTCAATAAGACATAACAATGGAAGAACTAATGGATTAAATGATGATAAAATAAAAGGAAAAATGACTGCATCAAAATCTCCAGAGCAAGAGATTATTGATGTATTAGGTGTACAAATAAGTTTTAGGACACTTTGGAAAAAATTTAAAATTCATTTTCCAAAAAAGTAAACTACATTTATTCATCAAAATAATCTCCATCATTTTGAATGACCTTCAGCCATCTGTTAAGTAATTCACGGATGCCTTCCGCAAAG
Source organism: Diachasma alloeum (assembly GCF_001412515.2). Lineage (NCBI taxonomy): Eukaryota > Metazoa > Arthropoda > Insecta > Hymenoptera > Braconidae > Diachasma > Diachasma alloeum. The sequence continues at coordinate 139,938 of NW_021680691.1, read as the reverse complement.
AAAATTTCATCTTGCTAGGCGAGGAAATTATCGACACATTTTTGCACTTCTTCAAATGTTTTGAATCGCACATCAGTCAATTCGTTTTGCATCTTCGGAAACAAGTGAAAATCAGTTGGAGTTAAGTCTGCTGAATACGCCGGATGTGGAGCAACTTTCCATCCAAGAGCCATTAACGTATCTTTGACCGGTTTACCCACATGAGGCCTGGCGTTGTCATAGTGCAATTTTACTGGACGTTTTCCTTTGCCGGTAAATGGATGTTTTTGTTCAATTTCTTGGTTCAATCTTATTAATTGTTGACGATAGCGATTGGCAGTAACTGTCTCGCCAAACTTCAAAAGTTCATAATGCAGTACGCCTTTCATATTCCACCATATACACAGCATGATCTTCTTACAGTGATTATTGCGCTTCGGTGTCGATGTCTTCGGCTCGCCGGGGTTCACCCAATGATATTTACGTTTTGGATGATCAAAATAAATCCACTTTTCATCGCCGGACACAATTTTCCACAAAAAAGACTTTCTGTGTTGCTTATTATCAAGATCCAGACATATGTCAAGTCGGCTATCTTTATTTCCTTGAGTCAAAAAGTGTGGCACCCATTTGGTTCCGTGCGGAAAACGATCTGTTGAGTTTTTTCAAGCTGTTTTGCAATTTGTTTTTCCGTCTGGCAAGAGTTTTCATCCAGCAACGCTTGCAGTTCCTGGTCATCCACCCTTACAGAGGCCCCGGTACGTTCACGGTCACTAACGTCGAAATCACCTTCTTTCAATCGCTTATACCAATACTCACATGTACTTTTAGATACGATATTGTTCCCAAGAACAGAACAAATCGATTGACATGCTTTCCTAACAGTTTTTCCTTCATGGAATTCATAGCGAATGCAGTGTCTAATAAATAACTTATCGGTCTGCATGGTTTATTCACAGAATTTAAGGTTATGTTTATGACTCCCTTATGTTTTGATAGTATATAACAAACCCCACTATATCATATGTAAGCGGTAACTTTGAATTACTTTCATGGCACGGAATCGAAGTGTCCTAAAACAGATTTGTACACCTAATATTAGATGGAGCATGCTCACCGTAAATCTCCACAAGCAAAGGATGAGTTTCAGCTACACTTGTCTCTGCAATATAATAGTCTAATAACACTTCCCGCAAATGATGTTTACTTGGAACGAAAACCGACATTGTCACGGAGGTAAAAGCACTTGGTGCTTACATTCCAACGAAATGTCACGTAGTGCGTTTGACAGCTGACATAAAGTACTATCGAATAAAAGTGTTGCCATTCATTGGTGCACGCAAGCAATACTAAAAACGACATCTGTTGGGAAAGGGCGGAGTTATATTCACACACCTAATACTATAGCTCGCAGGTAGAAGAGAAAATAGAAAACATAGTCAGCCTGATGTGAAATTTGGTCTGAAACAACTCGGATATTCCGAACCCAATCCATCACAGAGCCAACAAGTTATACAATCAGACACTTCCCCGACAAATCAATCCAATGTTCCAATAATTATTCAGTCGACTGCTCCTGTAAATAATCCAACTACTGATCATGTAATTAATCAGGCCTCTGTTTCAACAACTGATCAATAACCTACCACAGGCAATTACGGCGTTTGATAACCATCTCATGCATGTTCGCAAAAGACGATAGACCATATGGAGAAGCTATGAGAATTTTGTCACTATAACAGTATTTCTGTTTATTATATATCGGTGAAAAATGCTATAGAAAATTTTCCAATTTCCGAGTAGTGAAGTGCTCGGATGATCCGGTCCTATTATGAAGGCCATATACTTGAAATGGAGAGGGTCAGTCGGTTGGCTAGACCTTTGCTCGGGTAAAACTTAGCCTTTTATTGCCCCCAATATATCAAGGTAGGCTTTAATTTTTTTGTCTGAAAAATCCTACTTTTTCCATAATTTCAATACGAAATTGGCATATTCATACGGCAAATTTTGTAAGGATTCTAGGCAATTTTGATTAGAAACATGGCGTGATTTGATGTGAAGTTGATAAAAATTTCTCATCAAGAAAATGAGCCTAGTGAGGGAATGTAAGAAAAGAACTGTAAAATACAAGGCTTCCATTCGGAAGCAAAAATCGCAGAATTGGAAAACAACGTCTGAAAAAAGTAATGAGAATTCATTTGCAATTAAATCATGCGAGGAAGAAATATCAACAGGTTCTCGATTCAATTCAGTACATATTTCATTTAGTTTTATCGATAATTTTTCTGGTTTCTTAACAGATTTGATGTTAGTGCTCCGGAAATGACTCCAATAAATAGCATAAAAATAAAGAACATCACTTGTGAATACAATAGAATAAGATTATGTCGGAAATAACAATGATACTTCTTATGATATTTCATTTCATAGAGCTTGACGTTTTAGTCGATTGATTGTTTTGTGAGGACAGGGGTCGTCAACCAGTAATTTCTTTTTTGTTTGTAAAATTTGTTTATCTTCATTTTTATATGAAAATCGTGTCCTTCTTCTAAGGCAAAATTGTTAAAACTAGCCTCTAAGAGACTTCTCTCATCCATGAGAATCGGGAAAGGAAATACTCCAAATCTTTCCCAATTCTAATACAATTTGTCATCTCCGACGGTTATAACTCCACGACGGGTTGAGTCGAGAAGAGGAGGTCCCGAGAAAAATCTCTTGAGACCAAACAATATCCAGACCTCCCAGTTCAGGCTATCAGGAAGGAGGATTCGACAATGGCGTCCCTCGACGAGGCACGTGCTTTTCAAATGGGAGAAGAAGGTGTCTTCAACTGAGGATCCATTGCCATCAACCATCGAGGGACAACGGTCCAGGGTACCCTGACGTAAGGAACGACCGGAGTATGAAACTCCACTCGATCTGACGAGCAAAACCTGCTGGAAGTCAGTGAGGGATATCCGAGCGAAGATAAAATTTTCTACTCATCAACAATCCATAAAATTTAATTTGGGAATAATTTTAAAATACTGTAAATATGAATTTATATTCATTTACGATTTTTGAGAAATAATTTTCACGTAAATTAGTTGTGTAGAACATTCTACAGTGAAATAATTTTGTCAGAACGTCGATATCCAATCGAATTCCGAGTCTTATGAATTTGGAGGGAGGTCCTTCCCCCGAAACAAGATCTAGCAAGGCATATCGGTTTAACCGGCCCAAGCTTAAAGAGAGTCGTCTCCTAGCCAGCGCGAGATGTAGTCGCAAAATAGTACTGTCCGCCAGATTGGCATTGGTTTCGTTTATTTCTATTTAAATTTAGCATTTTGGATTATGGAGGTTGCTGTCTATCCTGGGGCAGGTGATTTCTCACTAATTGACAGGTGAGCAGAGCCGAATTATTATTAACTTTAAGTGAAATAATAAAACTGTAGCCTTTGTCTTGGCGACTCTTGAGAAAGCGTCAAAGATGACGTCTTTTCTAATTTTTCATTATATTTTCTTGAGTTGAGGCAGTTGTGATCAACTCCTCTTATATTTTTTCGATTCTTGATGCTTACTTTTGGTAAATTTGAGTACAATATTGAAGTTCATTAGTTCTGATTAATTGTTGTGTGAAATTAAAATGTGATAAATTGAATTCATTGTATTTCGAGGTCACTTATTGACCCTCAATTGAATATCTATCCATATTATGGATATTTTGTCATAATTTTGAGAATAATGAGGAGTTATAACCCTCATTCAACTTTCCTGTAAATTTCGTAATTTTTCTTTGCGTGAAATTATATTCTATTATTCTTGTTAATTAAAGTGTGTGTTCTCATTGTGTAAGTGTGGAAGGTAAAATTTGCAGGCTGGGAGTATCGTCCTCCGTCTCCCTCGTAACAAGTAGAGTCTACTCTGGTACCTGAGCTACCAGCTATTGTAATTCTGTTAAAATTGTTGAAATATCTAAATCGAGAGGAGTCGATGCACTCTCGAAAAATAATTCATCGAGTGGCGTCCAACATATTTGAAAATTCAATTAAAAATAATTCTTTTCTTCATTCGAAATTTTCACAATTTAAATAATTCTCCAATGAAAACTACAAGTCCTTTCGGTTGCACCCTGATGATCCCTTTCGGATTTCACTCACAATAAGCATTAAATTTTATTTGCCATTTTCGTCTCTCGTAAGCAAATCGTTATATTCACTTACGAGAGTAACACCTCTTTCAGCAATATCATTTGTGGCATGAAGAGATCGGACGATTTTGGAAACTGCTACAAAATCATCTTTTGTCTCCCATGTCATCGGGTCGCTATCAAGAAAACTGGAAACTGTCGTCAAAATGTTGAAAACTTGAACCGTGTGTTTAGGAACTAATAAGTCCAAGCTCAATTTTTGCATCGATTCCAAATCATCGATTCTCATTCTTCTCTTTTTTCTATCATTATCAAGCACAGGACGAGATTTGATGGCCTGACATATTTTTCTCTTGCACTCTAACTCCACGTTCTCATAAAAAAAAAAACGAGAGCAATCAATTCTTCCGATAAATACCAGAGGTGTTTCACAAACTTCTCCAATGCAGCTTTCTAGACCTTTGATGGAACGCTGCAAGAACGATGCACATCTGCTGCTAAACGTTTCAACAGATTCAAATCATTAGTTGGAGCAGTCACTGTATGCGCAGCTGTGAATCAGGCGCTCTGGCACAGGAGGACGATAAAAATGCACGTGTTCATCAAGCTCGATATTTGGGAGGGGTTCAATCGGAATTGCTCACTGAGCAGGGAAATTTTCAATGAATAAATAGCTTTGGACATCCACTGAGCATGATGAATGGGACCCAAAGCTCGAAATCGATTTCCTCTCGTCAATGTTCCATCTAGGAAAATGACCACTAGTTCGAGGAATTTCCTGTAGTCCCTACGGACTGTTTTATCCTGTAAAATTACAGAAATTACATGATATTCTTTCAATGACATACGAATTCACCATATCGGTGAAGGAGTTGAGAAAATATATTATAACTAACCTTCCAGTGCTCTTCAGCAAACGCGAGGATATCTGCCGATTCACGATGCAAGGCTTCTTTCACGGTGTTATCTTCCACTCCGGGTGAGTATTGTGTTTTATCCATGTTCTTCCACTCATTTTGGAACCTCTTAAAAATCTGAACGTCAGGTCCAGAAGTACAGCCCATTGATACTTCGAAAGCTGTTTTCAGCAGAAGTTCGAAAATTTGGTGACGGCAAGCTGAGTGCAAAAGATCCCTGCCAATTAACCTTTCGAGCAAAATGCATGCACCGCTGGGAGGGTATTACTAGCAGTAGTGTAGATATACCATGGCGCATACATAATCGAGAACGTCCCATTCTTTCAAGCAACTGTATACGGCTTCCGCTTGCAACTGCCCAGATCCTCGTACAATTCCAGGGACACCAAGTAATTGATGCCATCCACAATCCGACATCAGGAATGGGAGACGAACAATTTTTTCATTTTTATCCTCCAGCATAGGTGGTTGTTTACCATCCCAGTGAACACTTGAGACATGGCGTGGCCTGTTCGTTATATGATCTCGTATACCATCATTTAGAGACCCACGATTTTTTTTACGATTTCGTCGAAGAGTCTTCCGGCGTATATGGACATCTTCCAAATTCATTCTGGCTGCAATTGGGCTGGCTGCTAACACTCGCGCCGCCATTCGATCGCTAACTTTGGCTCTATCAAAAACTGCTGTGAGATCTCGGGTCATGATCTTTCTGAATCCTTTGGATCTCTTAGATGATGGTAGAGCTTCATAGTTGGATTCCATTTCTTCACCGTCATCATCGCCGAACTCTACCTGCTTCAAAATTGCATCAAGGTCTTCTTCATCGTCATCAAAAACATAATTGCCCAAGTCCATTGCAATTCCATCTGATTGAACTTGAAAATCAAGAGAGAGGGAGAGAGGGAAAGAGGGAGAGAGGGAGAGAGCGAGAGACCGAGAGAACGAGAGAGCGAGAGAGCGAGAGAGCGAGAGAGAGAGAGAGAGAGACAGAGAGAGAGAGAGAGAGAGAGAGAGAGAGAGAGAGCGAGAGAG